>NW_012140524.1:1130395-1159401 GCF_000956105.1 Propithecus coquereli
GATGCGCACCTCCGGGGGAATGGACACACTTGAAGCTCGGACTTGGGGGGGAGGGAGGGTAAGGGCATCATACGTAACCTAATCCTCTGTACCCCCATAACGTGCTGAAATAAAAAAAAAAAAACAAAGTTAAAAAGAACCAGTTCTCTTTCTTGTTGTCCTTGTTGTATTTGTCATTGCCGTTATTTTTTCCTCCTCCTCCTCATTCTTTTTCACTGAAGATAGGGGTTTATTTAGTCATAAAATTGGTCAGTTTTGCTACCTAAGTGTTAATGCAGATTTAGTTAAACGACTGTATTTCCTGTCCTGAAGGGCAATATTATTAAATGTGGATTTTAATATCTAAGACCCCTTTACTAGTTAGCTATTTTTTGCAAACATCACATTTGGCAGTATATTTCTGGATAATGTAGTTATCGTTATTTCTCTTATAATTGATAATTATTCAAATTATATCCCTTTACACAGTGGTCCCCAACTTTTTTGGCACAAGGGACTATATTCATGGAAGATAATTTTTGCACAGGGTGGGAGGTGGGATGGGGGATGGTTTTGGGATGATTCAAACACATTACTTTTTTTGTGCACTTCTATTATTATCACATTGTAACATATAATGAAATAATTATAGAACTTAACATAGGTTGGGGGCCCCTTCCTTAACAGAATCCAGTTCCCTTTCTTTTTGGCTAGAATGAGAGCCTCATGGTAGAAAATTACAGGCAGACCAGCTGCAACAAAGAACTATAATAATAGGTATTTAGGTACTATGAATAAATTGACTAAAAGTTAAAGGTGAGAAATGAAAATCTAATATTTAGGGGAATGTAGAATCTGATCATTGAAAGAGACATCTATTCACAGTCGTCTAGTCCCTTGGTTTCATAATGCCAGAAATTGGAATCATTAAAAAATCATTTAAAAAATATGAATTCCTAGAATCCGACCTGAGATTCTGGCTCAGTAAATTTGAGGTATGGCCCAAGACTGTGTGACTCTGATTTGTCACTGGGCTCATTTGGAAACCGCTCATCTAGTCCAACACTCTAATTTCAGGATAAAACCCCTTGTCAACATTTTAGTAAAGGATAAGCTAATTTTTATTCGCTTCAGTGATAGAGCTGGATCTTACAAGTTAAGTCTTTTGGTTTTCTTCAAAGCTCTCTTAGAAGTTTATCCATTCAGTGAGCCAAAATCTCCTTCCTTGTAATTTTCACTTGTTGATTCTGGTTTTGCCTCCTATAGTCACTGAAACTTACATCCCGCTGTTTTTTAAGTTTGTGTTTCTAAGTTACTAGAGAACATGCATTCCTACGTACATCAGCCCCTAATATCTTTTGGTTTTGTATTAAGTACTTTCCCAATTTTTCTACTAATGTTTCATTTTTTAATGATGCGTAAGAACTCTATATATGAAGAGTATTATCCCTTTGTCTCATATTATTATACACATTTTCCCAATTTGTAGTTGGTTACTACTGATTTTATATGAGTATGTGAGGGTGTATGCATATATACCATATATAATCCCGAATCTCTATTGAATATTTTAGTTTTTTCCCCCAGATTCTTGCTACCCAGAAGTTTGACAGGCATGACATTTTGATAAAATATCCTACATTAAAAACTCAAAAATTATGGTAAAACTACCCCAACCATATACTTATGTAGAAATAATATAGCATGCCAAGCTCTAAAGGATATTGACTGTTGACGGAAAACTCCACTCCCTTTGTTCAAATTAATCCTCTCTGGTTTTTATTGTAAGGTGTACTTTTCCTTTGAGTGCCCTGTGTGGTCCTTTTTAAAAAGAGTTGAAACATGATTATGCTTCACATTTTTAAACTTCTGGAAGGCAGAGACTGTTAATTTGTTTGCTTATTTAGAACTCAGGAAGCTTTTCTTTCTGACTTTCTTTTGTAGCTTAGTAACCAAAACTCAACCTCAGACCTGCCTTTAAATTGTTTTCAACCACCTTCTGAGTTTTATTCTCTCTGTCCGGCTTCCAGGGCCTCTTCAGAAGAAGTGGGAGGAATGAAGTCATTGTGTTGCAAAACCTGTAGCTGAGAGATGCTGCTCATGACTAACCCCAAATGCTAGTTTGATTGAGGAAAGACCTCCCCCTAAGCCAGAAAGCTAGTCCTCACAAGATACCAGATCCAGGGTCACTGTTTCTAATGGAAGCTGTGTGTACACTGCCATGCAGACATGGTTACTGTTTCAAAAATAAGATACTTACACACAGCCAAAGCAAACTATTGAAGCCCTAAAGACCGCATTAGGCCTGTCGTGTTCTAATTGATTTGGGCCAAACACAAATATGGTTGAATAATTACCAAGCTCTAACTGTACAGACTATTACTTCAATCATTAAAATCAGAAGAGATTATAATCACCACATAATTCCACCAAGACCACCATGTTTGCTTTTTTCATAAAGTAGACTTCCTTGTGTATCTGTGTGTCCGCTTTCCTTTGTACAGACAACGCAGTCAATTTAAGAAGTGGGAATTATCGACTAGACAGTGAGGAGGAAAGGGCAGAAAGGAAAGAGTCATCCCTTCTTTCTGTCTTTCCTCTTTTCCCCTGTCCTAGGTGACACTGAGTTAGGGTAACCCATTGAGGTATGAAAGATGCCAAGGTGACTTTACAATTGCTGGGCGTCACTGGAATAGCGAGCAGTAGGTATATAGCCTTCCTTCCACCAAATCAGAAGTAATCGAAGGAAAAACAAATATCAAATGCATATGCCTCTTGCCATTTTCCCTCAGTACCCAGCTTCACTCTCTATGTCACAAGTGTCCTGGGAAATACAGTATGCTATTATCTCGATTTGTTCCTCATGGGCTTATATGGTCTTTCTCTTTAATGTAGGAGATTCAGAGGAAAGAGAAAACGAAATGAGTAAACGTGGTACTAGTTTTAGATTAGTTCTTAGACCATGCAAGTTGGCAGGTAGATAAAATACTCTTGTCTGTCCTTCACTGCCAAACTATAATATAAGAGATGCGTGAGGTAGCCAGAATAACTTGCTGGAGGACATAAGCTCTGTCCTTGGGTAGGAGTCAATAAACATTAAGGGGTGATGTTGATCTGCCTCCTGTTGACAGACGTAGGAAAGGCTTTCTGCAGGCCCTTCCTGCTGTTATTGGGAGAAAAAATGTCAAGTGAAAGTTCCAGGTAGTGAGGAAAAAGGTGGGGGAGAAGATATTTCTGTAGGAGAAAAAATATGACTATGTTTTATCTAAAGGAGAAAAAAGTATGACTTTTAAAATGTTGAAGTCTTAGTTACAATAGGACCGTTGCAAAGCTCCCTGTTGGTAAACCCAGAGGTTTATTATCCCAATGAGGTCAGCTTTGTGGAAGAGCTTTTTGAGAGAAACAGCAATAAATGTTCAAATATTTCTGGCTTTCGTTGACATTCATGATTCACTTAAGCCTGCACGATTTTGTAGCATAAGCTATATATTTATCATTTTTATGGATCAGCCTTTACTGCCATCTAATGAGCTCTAGGTAGCTCTTTCAGTTGAGGAAGAAGCCATCTCCACCCTCCCCTTCCCCTTTTTTTATAACTAGTCGTAGTCCTGGAGGTGATGGCCTAAACTGAACTTTTTAGCTGTCGTTTTGACCCCACCCTGCACTGTTTTCATGGTAACTCTCTGCTTTTCTAGGTTTGTTGTGGAATTTGTCCTCTAACGACAAACTCAAGAATCTCATGATCACAGAAGCCTTGCTTACCCTGAATGAGAATATCATCATCCCCTACTCGGGATGGCCTGAAGGCGACTACCCCAAAGCAAATGGTTTGCTCGATTTTGATATATTCTACAACGTCACCGGATGCCTAAGGTAACGCCACCCTATACCTTGCCCGGGTAGAAGATGTCATCAGAATTAGGCAGCCCAAAAGAAGGCAGGTTATATTCTGCCTTTGGATCCTTTCTTTAGTTACACAGTTCACTTTTTGAGAAACTCTGTTTGGATGGTAACTGAGAGAATTTATTATGATAAGGTGTTTATCTCCACACTTAATCACACAGTGTAGAGCATTATGTTGGCTATTGAGGGTTGTACAAAGATAAACAAGAAAATCCTTAAGGAATATTTAATCTAGCAGGGGATACACGTGAGCAAACAAACTAGAATACAGCTACAAGGAAAGCTGTGAGAGCAGTGGTTCTCAAAGGTGGCCACTAGACCAGCAGCATCAGAATCACCTGGAGCTTGTTAGAAGTCTCAGGTCCCAGCCCAGACCTGCTAAATCAGAAACTCTCAGGGTAGGGCCCAGCAATCTAGTTTTAACAAGCCCTCGAGGTGATTCTGATGGACGCTGAAGTTTGAGAACCAGGATGTCAGAGGTACAAGTGCAGCGCTGCGGAAATGAGGAACAAAGGGCTATTCATGCCATCTGAGTGAGATCAGAAAGGCACTAGAGAAGAGGTGCCAAGTGAACTGGGCCTTGTCGGACTATTTTGGTATTCAGAAATTCTCTAAAGGTAAAAGACCAAATTCGTGAAATGCATAAAAAGTGCCTAAATGGTCTCCCTTGAGTCCATCTTTTGTACTGCCCATTGGAACTGCTTTTCTAATGCAATTTTTTTTTTTTAATATTGGTGTGGGTTTTTTTTTGTTTTTTTTTTTTGAGACAGAGTCTCACCGTGTTGCCTGGGCTAGAGTGCCGTGGCGTCATCCTCGCTCACAGCAACCTCAAACTCCTGGGCTCAAGCGATCCTCCTGCCTCAGCCTCCTGAGTAGCTGGGACTACAGGCATGTGCCACCATGCCCGGCTAATTTTTTCTATATATTTTTAGTTGTCCGATTAATTTCTTTCTAATTTTAGTAGAGACGGGGTCTCGCTCTTGCTCAGGCTGGTTTCGAACTCCTGAGCTCAAACAATCCGCCCGCCTCGGCCTCCCAGAGAGCTAGCATTACAGGCGTGAGCGTCCGGCCGGTGTGGTTTTTTTTAAGTTTATTTCAGAACATTACTGGGATACAAATGATTTGGTTATATACATTGGTTATATAAATTGCTTTTGTACCATGCCCATCCCCCAGATAGTGTGCATTGTACCTGTTAGGTGTGATTTTACCCATCTCCTCCTCCCCCCTCCCACCTGCTTGATTGCCATTGAATGTTATTTCCATATGTGCACATAGGTGTTGATTGATTAGTTGTAATTTAATGGTAAGTACATGTGTTCGTTTTCCCATTCTTGTGATACTTCACTTAGAAGAATGGGCTCCAGCTCCATCCAGGTTAATACAAGAGGTATTAGTTCACCATTGTTTTTTGTGGCTGAGTAGCATTCCATGATATACATATACCACATTTTATTAATCCACTCAGGTGGGCACTTGGGTGCCTACATCTTTCCCATTGTGAATTGTGCTGCTAAAATCATTCGAATGCAGGTGTCTTTTTTATAGAATGTCTTTTTTTCTAGTGTACTTTGATCTATCACTCACCTGCTTGTAAACATTTTGTGTCTTAAAATTTTTCTGTAGTGGCTCCTATTGCCTTACCATGTTAAACAGAGGTGTTTTGTTGGTTCGTTTGTGGTTTTTTTGGAGACAGAATCTCACTCTGTCACCCCAGGTAGAGTGCAATGGTGTGATCATAGCTCACTGCAACCTCAAATTCCTGGGCTGAAATGATCCTCCTGCCTCAGCCTCCTGAGTAGCTGGGACTACAGGTGTGCACCACCACACCCGGCTAATTTTTTCTATTTTTGGTAGAGATGGGGGGTCTCACTCTTGTTTAGGCTGGTCTTGAACTGACCTCCAGCAATCCTCCCACCTCAGACTCCTGGAGTGGTAGGATTACAGGCGTGAGCCACCGTGCCTGGCCTTAAACAGAGTTCTTAATATGGCTGACGTGTCAATCAGGACTCTTTCCATTGAAAATGGCAAAAACTGAATTCAAACTCACTGCAACTAAGTAGGAACTCATTGGCCCATGTGTCTGAGATGTTAAAGGTCCCTTGTGGAAGTGAAGGAAGGGTACCATGGCCTCATCCCCTTTCAGGAACAGAAATCCAGCATCCCTGGGATTCATTCTTTTTCTATTTTTATCTCATCTATGCTTGCTCTTTTTTTTGCATGTTGGGCTCATTCCTTACAAATGCAAATTAGCCTTCTCTATTGAGCAGATAACTTCATCATAGGCAGCCCTTGCTTAGCTATGAACAGAAAAAGTGCACATCTTTCTTCAAATGACTGTGCCAATCTCAGGGAAGGTTTATTCCTGGCCCTGCTTCATAAAGGTGCACATGATTTGAGCCACTGTTGCCTAGACTGGCCAAGCCTGGATCAGACACTTGCTTTATAGCAAGGATGGAAAGGTCTGTTTGAAAACAAGAGGGGTGGAAATACTTGCTGGGCAAACAAAGCAAAAATGGAAGACATCTTGGTCCATCACAGCATACACGCTGTTTTCAGTCTACTCACAAACTTTTTACCACCTTTTTTCCCACAGGCATACTTTATACCCACTAAAGTACTTGCTTTTCCTTAGATGTTATAGGTACTTTAATGTAGTTGAGGTTTTATTTAATTTTATTTGGGCCTGGTAAACATTTTCTATTATCTGCCTATTGAATGCTTAATCTCCTAATTGTTGAACACGAAAGATAAAGTTCACCTTTTCTGTGAAACATTGTCCAGATTCCCTAGCAGAAGTCATTGCTTCTTCCTAAGGGTTCAAACAGGAATTTATAGGCGAATCATCATTGTTATAGATTTTACCACATTGCTGGTTTATGATGAGTTGTTTACACACCTTTTCCACTACATTGTGAGCTCCTTTAAAGCTAAGCCCACGCATTTTTTTTTTTTAAATCTTTACTCTCTAACACCTAGCAAACTTTCTGGCATATAGGAAGTAAGCATAAAGTATTTGAATGAAATGAATAAATGAATGAGTAAGCAAATGAAAATACATGGTGAATTAGGTGAATAATCGAGTCTGGCAAGAGTATGAAATTTGGGGTAGAAAGTCATCAAATAGAAATCGGAAACATAGGCTAAGGCCAGATTGTGGGGGTCTTGAGGGTCATGTTGAAGAATTAATTTTTTTTTCCCATAAGCCAAATTAGCTAGTGCGGAGGAAAAAAATAAGATCATTTTTGTGTGAAAAGAAGAACAATAGTATCAGTGGGAAAGCTGTACTGTGAGGGTGAAAACCTAAAGGCAAAGACGTTAGTTACAGTCTCTTCCTGTAGTCTCCCCTTACGTCGAGGAGTAGAAGATACACATAGTTTGAGTGAAGCAATGCCCTGGTTGGCACATATTTTTCAAAACATGTAATAGCTGAATATACTCATTCAGCCAGTCAGAATAACACCATTCTAAACTGTTTGCAAAACAATGCAAACCACTCATTTGAACTGCTTTCAAAAGCAGAATATAGCAAAAATCTGGGAAACTGCATGCCATAGTATATATACTTACTAAAATATCCATTCTTATTTCATCTGTGTATCTAATTTATAATAATAATAGCTAACATTTATTGTGTATTATGTTCTAGAAACTGTTCTAAATGCTTTATGAGGATTTTTTCAGTTTCTTCTCAGCAGTAGCCTTTATAAAGTAGGTTTTCCCCACTTTATCGACGAGGAAACTGGCTCAGAAGGTTAAGTGATTTTCCCAAAGTCATGTAGCTAATTTGTAATAGACAGAGCTGGAATTCAAATCCAGGAACCCTGTCTTCAAAGCCAAAGCTCTCTTCATTTAATCAGCATGCTGGATACATTAATGTTTGTCACATGTCCACAGACTGTGCTCATGTGCATAAAACCTCTGCCTTTCACAATCTCCTGGCATCAGAGGGTCAGAAAGACCAATCTACAGCCATATTCATTTCTCATTAAGGGAATCGCATCTGCTTCTCAGTGCTTTTGTTCGGGAAGTTGTGGGCATGTGGAACTTTGTGCCACATTTCGTATAATCAGGGAAGACACAAAGAAGCAGCATTTGAAGTGGGATGTCTTTCTGAGAGAGGAGATGGCAGTGCAGACAGCTTCAGGCTAGATGTCACAATGTGTATGAAGGCCACCAGGTGAATATTCAGGATATGAGTCAGAATGTACGAAAAGACCTCTAGAGAACCTACAACCAAATAGCATCCATTTCCAGTAGAGGTATTTGCTCAGTAGTTGCTTATTTATGTCTCCAGCTTACTCTAGAAAACCTTTAAAACAGATGATTGACTGGTTCGTAAGAGTTAATCTTAGCCGAATAAAATGATCATAAATATTAGCAAATATCTTAATTGCTACAAATTCATTTGAGGTATTTTCTCTCCTAATGGGTTCAGAGCCAGCAGTGAACGGAATTGGCAACATGAATAGAGTAGTATTTTTGACATTGTGTTTGATTTGGATTACTGCAATGAATTCTTTCAGTCTACTTTGGAGAAAAACTGTGTACACCAGTGGCTCTTCCCCTTTACTAGAGTTGACAATTGAGATCATTTCTGGTCTGCATATGGCAATGGCGCTGAGTAAATCTGCTCTGCAGGTGAGTGTTTGCTTTAGTAATGAACTTGTGGCAGTGATGCCAGTTCTGCCCACCTGGGGCTGCTACGGTGAGATCAGATTCATATAGGAAAACATGTACAGCTTATCCTTCAAGAAAACTAACACTTGTCAGGTACACCATCTTTGTCAGGTATCAGATCATTTATCCACAGGATTAGCCTCTGCCTGCAGCAGCATTTACCTTTGGCCTTGGTGGTTTCTTTAGGTCCCTTAGAAATTATATTCTTTTCATAAGTGAAGTCCCTCACTGAAAGATGATAAAAATTTTGTTATCGAGATAACAGTGTGCTCATGCAAGTTTCAATTTTTTTTCTTAAATAATACTATACTAGTATAATGAATAGTAAAATCCAAGTTAGGAAAGGAAAAATAAATTACACACTCCAGTGTGCGCTGGAGCCAGCAAGTAAGAATGATTGTTGGAATCTCATCATAACTCCATATTCAGTGACATCATGTTAGTAGCTTGAAGCCAACCACAATGGGAGTGTTTTCACTAAGAAATCAGTAAATGAAAGCCAGGCATGGTGGTGTGCACCAGTAGTCTCAGCTACTTGGGAGCCTGAGGCAGGAGGATTGCTTGAGCCCAGGAGTCCAGCCTGAGCAACATAGTGAGACCCATCTCTAAAAAAAAAGAAAGAAGAAGAAAGAAATTGGCAAACACTAAAAATCAGATATCTCCCCTTACCCCTGGCCCCAGAAGACTGGTCATTAAACATTTACCAGCACACTGCTGGCACTGAATTTCCACTAGTTGATTACTTTAACATCAAAATGTAGATAATGAAATAGGCATAATTCTCCATAAACATCCCTTTTCAAAGCAGAAACAGTTAGTTTGTTTTCTTGGAAGCTATTATGAGACTTCAACATTTTTTTTTATAAGTGGAGAAAACCTGCTAAAATAGCCCATTCTTTTTTTTCAATATTGTCTTTATTTACCTGGAGTAAGAACTATAACTTAAGTTAAAATATTTATTGCAATTAGTGGGATACTCTTCCAAATATTTCAAATTCTAAAAGATCTATGTAACAATCTTAGAACTGTAAATTACTGAAAAGCAATACCTGTCTTCTTTGAATCTATACCCCCACTCCCACCCACCCATACCAATTTTGAGCCCTTTTTTTCTATTTAGTATGATTCATACTGTGGTTCATAGTACCAGTTTCCTAGGAATTGGTATGGTTAAATCTGTATGTTCGACATTGCTCATTGGAAAACCTTTGGATGTAGCGTAACTAATTGGTATGGTTAAATCTGTATGTTCGACATTGCTCATTGGAAAACCTTTGGATGTAGCGTAACTAAAACCAATGGTTATCGTTAGGCATAAGTCTGAAATTTCTGCCAAAGCTTTATCGTTATTTCTCCATTTCTCTGTATCATTCTTATACCTTCTTTCCTCCCCTTCCTTCCTTTCCTTCTTTCTTTCTTTCCTTTCTTCTCTCCTCCCCTAGTCTTCTTTCTTCTCTTAAAGGACAAGAGGTGGGAGCAATTTAGAGGTAAGAAGTTAAAATGCCCTGGGGCTCAGGCAGGCACTTAAGTGTGCAGGTGTAAGACCTTGAGAAATGGTCAGGGCTCTGTCAGACTAGGGAATGGAAAAAATGCTTGCCCAAGAGCAGTGAGAGTCAGTGTTTTAGAAAACACTTCAGGCCAGACACAAACCCTCAGGCAAAGAAATTAGGTGCCAGAGACTTCTACAATTATAGAGCCAGTTATCAGAAATTTGAAAATAGCAACTAGTCTGGCCTCCTTGGGATTTACCATTGATCTGATGTTATTCTTGCTCTTTTGCAACCCTGTGATGATTCATTGAGTGCTTACTGAGTGCCTGCTATATCCAAAATTTCTGAGATTTGAAAAGAGAATGGGACCTACCTTTGCCCTGGAGGGTCTCAGGGTTTAGTGGAGGAAATAGGCACCTGAAGAGATAAAGACAATACATTCGATAAGAAATGTGAGAGAGGTATGAAGAGAGTGTTATGGAGGTATCCTTACCTAACATTGCCTGGGAGTTGGGAAAGTTTTCTGAGAAAGTCACACTTAAGGAGCTGTTAAAGGATGAATAGGTGTTTGAATGTCCCTCTTAGTCTGTCGCTCATCATTCTGTCACTAGTTCATCGCCCTCATTTTTAAATACCTTAGTCATATTAGAAATATGCATTCATGAAGCCTGGAAAAGTCATTTTCCTGAATTATTATAGTTTGTTAACTCTTTACTTATGAGAAAGTCTTATAAAATTGCCACCTTAATCTTATTGACATAATCTGTTTCTGCATTATGAAGGCCACCCCAGAATTTGTCATTATGCATTATAAAACATATTCCTTTTTCTCATTTATATTTTATGCCTATATATGCCACTTAAAGAAAAGAAGCAATTGGTAATGCATTTTTCCTACAAATGACTTAAACTTCACTTTTTCCCACGAGTCATAGTGTAGTAAATGTGTTTTGATGATTGTACAATACCCTTTTATGTACAAAAATTTATAACTATCTTAAAAGAAACTTGCACTGTCACTTATCACTGGAACTCTAACTGGGGTGGGAGGTGGTCAGAGGAAGCAAACTATACCTTTAGAAAGAAAGGCTATAACTATTTGTCTTGTCCCTTATTAGCCACAGGGTTAAGGGCAGTTTTTGGGGGAATATCAATACCAGCCACTCTCTGGAAAACGAATGTCTCCATGTAGATTCTTAATATATCCAATCATATCTATCTTTTCCAGCACACACACACACACACAAATATACTGAATTTAATTTTTATATATGTCTAAATACCAAACTTTAGAAATTTACTGCATCTACATTTTTTAAATTATGCATTTTCATTCTATCCCTTATTCTGAATACTCATGACAGAAAAGGACTTATTTGGTCTAGCCTTGTGCATAATCCCACGTAATTTAGAAGATTCTTAATTAAATGAGAGTATAATTTTTTTTTTTTTTTTTTGAGACAAGAGTCTTGCTCTGTCACCTGGGCTAGAGTGCAGTGACGTCAGCCTAGCTCACAGTAACCTTACACTCCTGGGCTGAAGCGATTCTCCTGCCTCAGCCTCCCAAGTAGCTGGGACTACAGGCACACGCCACCACACCCAGCTAATTTTTCTATTTTTAGTAGAGACAGGGTCTCACTCTTGCTCAGGCTGGTTTCAAACTCCTGACCTGAAGCGATTCTCCCACCTTGGCCTCCCAGAGTGCTAGGATTACAGGTGTGAGCCACGGCACACAGCCAGGGTCTAATTTTCTTGATTATCAAATAACTACTTTTCTGTAAGAATATAGATCCCAAAACAGACCAGAATTTACTTTTTAAGATAATCTAAATGTAATTACTTCTGGGAAATAATTTACCATAAGACTGAGACAATGTAAGAAAAACAGAAACTTCATAGAAGTATCTAGAATCAGGGGTGAAGAACCTGCAGCCTTAAGGCCCCATGTGGCTTTCTAGGTCCTTAAGTGCAGCCTTTTGACTGAATTCAAATTTTACAGAACAAATCCTTCTATTAAAAGCAGTGTAGCAGAGAAAGATGAAGCTTTTCCTGCCTCTTTTGGTGCTTAAAAAAATCTTGAAATCAGAAGGCTGCTCTAGATAGTTCAACCCAGAGATTGACTTTTTTAAAAATAGAGAAACTTCAACCTCAATTATTTGGCTAATTATTTAAACTCTTCATGTTCGATGTGTAAACATAAGCAATATGAAGTTCATAAATAATGGAACTGGCAATACTTCTAATATTATACTGCCACCTTTTATGTTGGTTATTTGAGATATACAATCAAATATGTGATTAAATGAATTAAATTACCTTGTAAATTTTTCTTTTAGTAAATTTAAAAGATATAAATTATATTTAATGGGTAAATAAGATCCTGATTTTTTTTTTTTTTTATAAACTAAGCCTGGGGGTGGTTTAGGTCATTATTTTGAAATCTCTCAACAAGTCTTACGTTGTTAAAGCAAACAAGTCAAACAATCAATCCAAACAAATATGGCCATACTTACCTGACCACTCCTCTCTGGTCTCCTTGAACCCCATGTGTTTAAGAATAAATGTCTTATGGAAATTGTCAAGCAGCACATCTGCAACCAAACAACCCCCTTGCAAAGGTCCCTACTCTTCCGACTAAAACTTTCCACTATCCTATTTATGTCTTTACCAGATCGGCCCAAATTAAAAGTTGTACTTCACAGAAATTACATAACATTTCTCTAAGCTAAAGACACTCTTTATTCTTATCAATCAGTGCATAAATACTGACTGCCTAAAAATAGGGACAATATGAAGGAAGAAGAATCAGCAAAGGAAACAAAAGAATAATTTTTACTTATTATATCAAGAGAACTGTTTCTGCATCAGTTAGTTTATGAGTTGAGTCTTAGAAAAAGAAATTCTCAAAAATGTCTTTGTCAGAGATTTTTAATAGCAACCCTCATGTTTAAAGAAAAATATCTGTGTATAGCTCAAATTAGAGGTGGTATTTTAGGAACTGTATCTTATGACACTGAAAGTCTTTCTCCAAAAAAGTTAAGGCTATCATCATAGAATTACTACTAAAATTTTTTAATTAATTATTATAAAAAAATGAGCAGGTTGCTATGTCTGGATAAAGCAACTGATGACATTTTTTACTGTCCTGTGGTTGAAATCTGTGCCTATCTTAGAGGTACAAACTATCTGAGCGATATATTATTCTAGTCTAAGCCTTAAATATCTTCATTAATCTTAGTCTGTCATTCCAGACATCTTCTGTAGATGTCAAGAATGCTTATTCAAGTAGCAGTGGCTCCTAGATGTATTTTTAAAATTACAGTTTGCTGTTTATAATTGATGTTAAATGAAATTTGGCACCCTGCCTTGAACAACCTGTTCCGGCTAAATTAAGAGAAAATGAATGTAGCCTACCAACCAGATGATTACTTCCTGAATTGCCTATTCAGAATGCTTTTGAAAGACCCAAAAATGCAGGAAAGCAGAGATAAAGGATTTTTAAGGTTAGATTTTCTCCACCACCTTCTAGTTTCTTGATACGAATAGATGCTGACGTATCTTTGTTCGTCTAATTTTGCTTGTCCTGAAAGGAACGAGATGCGTAGTTTGTAGCATCTTGTTCTACCTCCCATTGTTGCTCTGTTTGCAGACTAAACAGTTGACTTTGGCTGGTGTTTGCTGATACCTTCAGGAACTCATGTTGACTTCAGTGTAACAAGCAAGCCCTCCTTTTTGCATAGAGTTTTTGTTCCTCTGCCAGTTCAAATGAGGCTCCCCTTTTGTTGTGTGCAACCACAAGCTCCTTTGCTATTTCTCTTGGTTAGTCACAGACAAGACCCAACTGTTTGATATGTATCAGTTGAGAGTTAAACAAAAGCCCAGACCTAAATCTCAAATACCGAGAGGAAGAAGGATGTCTCCTTATCACCCAGTGTCTTATCAAGGACCTACTCAGTCTTGGAATGAATTCTGACTCTGCCTACCAAATGCTTAATTGACTGGTACCTCTTGGGGCCTTACCCCACACTTTAAATCACACAGTATTAGGAAGCCTTTAATTGTTGGTGAACACAAAGGTGAATCCACAATTTTTTAAAACCATTGGGGTGAGGTGATTCACTAGCTCGGTATGCTGGTTAGACCTTTAAGACTAGTCCCACAGCCACCAGGCGTTGTATAGGATGCACCCTATAAACTGTATGTTAGGAAACCATACCCATTATCAAGTAGAAATAGCCCCATTAAAAAAAAAATTATACGTCTTAGAATTACTTATTTTTTGGGGGGAAGTGTCTTGAAAAGATGCACTACAATCCCATTGTTGTCTGCCATTCTTGTGTCCTGGTAACTTAACTATAGCCTTTTACTATAAACATCCCCATCAGCTCATTATTTCCAAAGGCCAGTTAAGCATATGCTATACATTGAGCTTATAGCAAATTTCCTTTCGGTGCCAGTAAAGTAGGCCTATTTGACAGGACATCTGCATGTAGCCACACACAGACAGCCTTGTACGGAAGGGCCAGTAAAAATCCTATGAGAAGCAGTTAATTCTGATTTTAAATGAGAGGCACAAGTCAGAATTTCCCAGAATGCAATTCTAGGGTACCCCAATATCAGCAATTTTATAAAAATTACAAATCATGATATTTGTAAATTGCCTACCATAATGTCTAGTGCAAACACTAAATTGCAGCAGTTTTTATCATTTAACATTGCCCATTCTTTGGTTTACCATATGAATTTAAGGGTTAGTCATACTGTCATTAATCTTAACAAAGACATACCATTCTTCCTCTTAGTTTTAGCGAAGTCCAGGGGCGTTTTGTTTTCTTTTCTCTTTTTCATTGTGACACTCAGGAATGTGTGAGATAAGTGGTCCTGGAGAGAGTCAGGAGCCACAGATTTGCTTTCAGATAAAACACCTGAATCCTCCTAAATATGTGAAGCTCTGTTACCATTTCAGAGACTTACAGAGGTTCAGATTCTATTTCTTTGCCCCCCACCCCCAATACTCGTCATATTGCTAAAAAATTCTCCCTAATAGCAAGCACTGCTATAGGTCAGGCTAGTGTCCTCCCATCTGGGCCCAGTGTAGGTGAAGAAGCCAAAACAGTCCTGCCTTGATGTGAAAAGGGCTCATCTCCTTTACTTCCCCTCTCCTGAGGCCCTGACCCCTCCTTGTCTTCAACCCCAGTCTAAGGACCTGGTTTTTGAATTTCAGTATACAACAGTATACAGTTTTAGTATACTTAAATGTACTCGTGTATTTACTCAGATGTGGGCTAGATTATACCAGGGGAAATAAACCCATCATTTAATCAAATTCAAACCATAGGCACTATATTATACATTTTCAATATGGTCTATTGGTAACTTTGATAATCAGTTTTTATTGAGTACTATGTGTGCTTATTGTCTTTTAATTTTCAATAAGATAATTGTTTCAGTATATTTAATTTCTAGTTTTGAGACATTTTTTCTATTAAACCTCCTTTGGATTACATATAAGAAACAGTAATCAATAAATACTTCTCAGTATTCAGGAGATACTTGTAGAAAGATCAATTCTGTCTAAGTATAGCCATGTTAATTTTCTGATTCCTACAAGCTTAAATATTAGCTGTTGAAAAAATACTTTCAGATGGATATATGTATCATTTTCTATAAATATTATTTTCAGAGTGGTACAATAACAAATTACTTTCTGTCTAATGATTTCTATTCATGGGTGTAGTCGTATAAAATAATCCACCCTTACTTGTATTTCTGTGTAGTCGAGTAAGGTGTGAAGTATTTTTGATATGCGGGAGCAAATACTGAAGCAATGGGGTTCCATGTACTTTCTGTCAACAAAGGTATCAACTGCCAGAAACCCCTGATAAGTCCCATTTCGAGCAAGTAGAGTCTGGATAATACCAAATGACAAGACAACAGTTAGTGCATGTGAACTGGCAGTGCTGCCAAATTGAATTACCATTCTGACCCAAAATAAACACCCTGAAGTTAAACAAAACTAAATCATCCATCTGCAAGGTATGTGGTGGGCTTAACTCATAAGAAAGACAGACCTTTTGATTTTTCAAAGCAATTCTAAACTACTGCCATTTCTCCAGGCCAGAGGTTGAAAAGGTCAGAGGGAAGCTTTAAAACATGATAACAGTGTCCTGTAGTTGGGGGTGTGTGGTATTTGCTAAGCAAATGGCAGGCTGAGCGATTGTGAGATGGGCTTTGCTCTGTTCTGGAGCCACCAGGGTACGGAATAAAGATCAGCCCTCCCTTTCTGAATTCACCACTCAGTTGCTGTCACCAGGAAAAGTAACTTAAATTCTTTGGACTTCATTTTCCTCATGTGCAAAAGATGCTTTTTCAGTTTCTACCAAGCTGCTTATGTCCCATGATTCTTAAAGGGCTCCCTGAGTAGACAGAGACTCTTTTTCTAAATGATCATTTCTTGAGAAAAAGCGATAGGACAACTGGTTTTATTTCCAGTTTATAAGCACATTCATTATCTTTTTTTAATGGACAAAGTTTCGAACTTTTTCAGGTATAATAAAGACAAAATAAGGACGATATTCTTGAATTAGAAGAGTAAAATGAGAACCGGAGTCACAGAATGGATTTTGTTAAAATCAAAAATTTCATTATGTCAATTCAGCAACCATAAAATTGTTAATATTCTTGGTTTTAGGTGTATTAGTATTATCTTGTCAACTATTACATTGAATAGTGAAACTACCATTTTTGTGGGTTAAAAACAGTCAAGTATTGTCAGTTTCCTAGAGTTCAACCTATAGATGTGATCTCCATGGAAGCAGGGCACAATATTGTGTGCTCCCCCTGTTGCCTTTAGCTAATGCTGGACACGTTTGTTTCTTTGACAGATATGCATTGAAAGCAGTATTTTGGGGCAGAAATCCTTTCTGAAATCACTATGATTATATTATTTAAAGATGAAAAAAAATAAGATCCAAAAAGGTCTCAAAGTTACAGTTATTTTTGATGTTCAGAATGACACTAACTGAGACATTATAAACAAAAAGTCTTGAATACACTTTGGATAGCCTACCTACCAGTAAAAGAAACTGGTCTGATACATTTTATAAGAACATTTCTTAGCAACTAAAGTTGGCAGAAGGGAATAGCGGTAGTTCTCAAGTTCTAAAATGCTGAAGGCACTCTTCTTTTGCCATTCTTGTTGACTGATAGATTAACATTTTTGGAAAAAAAATATTTTAAAATGGTTAATGCTAACAAAAAAAACTTAATCCAAAGGAAGGAATAGCAGAACATAAACATGATCTGAATTTGCAGTGTAAACCCCAAATGCATTATGTTGCTATATTTGATAAGCTTCATGTCTCTGTAAGGAAGCAACTTCCAATTATAGATTCAGTTACTGTTTATAGAAAGGTGTCATGGCTTAACAAAATTAGAAATAGACTAAGTGCAGAGATACTTATAGGTCAGGCTTTTGACTTGGGTCTTACACACTGGAAACTTTTCTGTAACATCTCTCTGCCATTTTAATTATAGAATCATCACATTTTAGAGCACCTGGTTTACGATTTGTCAATAATAGTTTATACCGAAACCTACAAAACCCCAAAATAATGTAGTCCAATACATTGCCTTTAAAAATGAAGAAACTGAGGTCAAGAGCAACTTTAAGTTATTTAGAGTTAAGTAAGATATGGAGCAAATTGGGACTTAGACATCCAGTATATTACAATGTCTGATGTACCATTTATTCTTCTGTTAGTTGCATACTAACTCATATCTATACTCTCATGTCTACACTTCAAAAATGGGGTGAAGATTAAGTAAATAATACACTGACTTTGGTACTTGGAGTGAAGTAGACAGAAGACTTTTAGGATGTGGTTACATGTTGTATGGATTACAAGTTGCATCCAGATTTGGTAACCATTGGGCAGTTGATTTATTGACCACAGGACAATCTGTCACACTTTTACAAGTTTGCCAGTTTCCAAACACCTGGAAGAAACATCAAGTAAAGCTCCAAAACAAAGGCCAGTTAGATACATGGCCTAAGATTATGGTTTTTTTGTATGTTTTTCCTGATAGAAACATGAGTTCAGCTGGCCCTGATGGGAGGAAAGTGATAAGAAGATGTGATGGACTCATTGACTCACTGGTCCATTATGTCAGAGGCACCATTGCAGATTACCAGCCAGATGACAAGGTATTCAAGAGTTAAATATCTCACACATTGAGTTACCTATTTTGTCTTACTAAGATGCTTCAGAATATTCTTAAAGTAGCTGCTTGGGTTTAGATTTATTCACTGACTCGTTTACTGAGCATAAGATTTCCCATACATGCTTACAAATACTAAAATTAAAATATTAAAATCTACCTTAGCCTTATTTCTCTATTTTCTAGACCCAAATTTCAAATTACCTGTTGTTTAACAATTCTGTGGATATTTGAAAGGAGCCCAGATGCTACATGGTTAGCCATGAACTTAAATCGATCTCTTCCCTCTTCCCCAAACTTGCTCCTTCTCTGTATACTCCTCTGTATAAACCATACACATGCCATCTCTGGAAAGACTTTCAATTCATCCACTCCACTCTGGTGCTACTGCTGTGGTCCCAGTCTGTGTATCTTTCACACTGATTATTGCAATAGCTTCCTAATTGGTTCCTGCAAACAGTATCTCTTCCTCTTCTCCAACTCAACATGGCTACCCCAAGTTATATATCTAAAATACAGAGTCATTCTGGACACACTCTCTATATAAAGTAAACTAGAAAGGCTCTCTATTGTTTTAAGAAATTCAGCCTCTGCTTCAGTTGTATTCCTGACCATTCATGATCCAACCTTAGCCTTTCTAGCCACACTCATTACACTTCTCCCAGGCAACCCACAGTCCAAGCATACCCAATTGCATTCAGTAATCCCTGTAAGAGCTAAAACCTACGCCCTGTGATAACATACCTGCAAAGGATACCTATATGTGTATGATCAGTTTGCATGTCCTGTTGTCCCAGGCCACAGAGAACTGTGTGTGCATTCTTCATAACCTCTCCTACCAGCTGGAGGCAGAGCTCCCAGAGAAATATTCCCAGAGTATCTACATTCAAAACCGGAATATCCAGACTGACAACAACAAAAGCATTGGGTGTTTTGGCAGTCGCAGCAGGAAAGTAAAAGAGGTATATTGGGAGGTCTTTGAAAAAATGGGAGAGCGAGAGAGAGGGAGAGAGAGAGAGAGAGTGTGTGTGTGTGTGTGTGTGTGTGTGTGTGTATGTTTCTGAGTACTAAGTATGTGTCGGACACTATTTTAAGTTCTTTCAATCCTTATGTCAGTCCTTTGAAGTGTGTATTATTAATATTTTCATTTACCAATGAGGAAACAGAGGTGTAGAAAGGTTAATGAATTTTCCCCAGAATAATTCAGCAAATAAGTAGAGGGAATCAAAGTCAATCCCAGGCAATCTGGTTCCAGATCTGCACTGTTAGTCATTGAACTATAGGGCTGCTGCATGCCCTATAGGTTAGGAAATAAGCTTAATACAACATGGCCAGTAGTACAGAAATAATTTTAACATTAAAAGCAGCCCTGATATTTGGCTTTGGGCATTCTAAAAACAAACTTTGGACATACTAAAAGCAAATCCCATGGTAAAGAATACACATTTATTTCCATACTGACGTGAAAACTGAAAGAATATGACTTCCCCTACTCCTCTGAGCATCACAGTGTTTGTGAACTTGGAGAACAACTGGTAAATTTAGAACCCTGATGTTATCCTGGACACCCTCCCTAGACCCTGAGGGAACAGGCCTGCTTTTCTTATCTTCAGGATGGTTGTGACTAATTTAGCTTTTATAATAACTTAACAGCAGCCCGAAAAGCACTCTAGAATGGCCTATGCTTAATTCTCTGAATTCTCTCTCACTGTGAAATGTCAAGTTGGTGGCACGGGGAGCAGGGAGTGTTATTAGGAAGAAATGATCATCGTGGGCTAAAAGTTAATTGGAAATTATATATATTTGCTTTTTAAATTTATATTTCAAGGGCTTCTTATGCAAATTATTATTCTTTTTAGACAGTATTTCTGGTCTCTTGGTTTGAGTGTGGAATTACAGACATCACTTGCAGTGCATTAATTCTGGATTCTGTTTGCATGTGGGGTCAGCAATACCAGGATGTGCCGATGCCCGAAGAAAAGAGCAACCCCAAGGGTGTGGAGTGGCTGTGGCACTCCATCGTGATAAGGATGTATTTGTCCTTGATCGCCAAGAGTGTCCGGAACTATACACAGGAAGCATCTTTAGGAGCTCTGCAGAATCTCACAGCAGGAAGTGGACCAGTAAGTATCCTGCCTGTCTTTCCACTTTTTAAAATAGTGACATTGTAGACAAACTACATTAAGTTCAGAGATGAAACAATGAGGTAAGAGCAAAAGTTTTTTTACTTCAGTCAAGGCAGTTCTCAAGAATTATCAGAGAATGATTCAACTTTCCAGACTTTTGGCCTCAATTTCTGCGAAGCCAAGTCATACTGCCAGTGAAAGACTCATGGATATTTGTATCGGTCAGTACTCTGTCAGTTACAAGTTTCAGAATCCTGCCTCACACTGGTTTAAACAAAAAGGAATATCTTGGCTCCTGGAACTGAAGAGCCCAGAGTGAGTTGCCCTTCTGCCATGACTGTACGTAGGTGCTACAGTGACTATCATTATGACGGTTTCCATCTCTGGGCTCTGTTTTCCTCTGCTGGAAATAATAATAATTGGAGATTGGCCATATAACAGGCAATTTTGGGGGAGTTTATTCTAATGATTTTATGATCATTGTTCTCAAAGGCTCTGCCCAGATGGTAACAAAGAGAGCCAAGAATTGTTTCAGGCTTACATTTTTACCAGCCCAATGTCCCCACAAGAAAAAAATACTGTTTTCTCAATAGTGCTGTGAAGAACTGAGAGAATGTGCCTCACTGGCCTGATTTGGGTCTCTTGCCCAGTTTGAACCAGTGCCTATGGCTATGAGGCTGTGATGCTCTAACTGGCCAGGTCTGGGTAACATGCCCACATGTGAACTTCAGGGACATGGGTTTGATTGGGCAAGGGTCACGCCACTTGTACTACATGGACTAAAATGGTGAAGGAGCAGTTCCCTGGTGGAAAATCAGAGTGTTATTACCAGAGGAAGGAGGAACAAATGCTGGGCAGGCAAAAACAGCAGATGTCTACTGCAATGTGGAATAGGAAAGGACATCTGTGCCTTTGTGTCCTAGAAATTCAGCTACAAAATAGTGAGCTGATTCTCTTTCTAGATGCACTTAATTATACCAGCAAAGTCAAAATGTATAAAACACTGAAAGTTTATTCCATCCCCCATGTGTTTCATACCATGCTACATATTTAGGTGTTCTATAAATTCTTGATTATTTAAACTAAGCTTGTATTCTTTGCCTTGATCATAAAACGATTAGAATAAACTCCCCCAAAATTGCCCATTAGATGGCCAATCTCCAATTATGTAGCCCCATAGAGAAAAGCATTCTTGTAGGTAACAAAAATATTATTTATTCTTTACTTGAGAATCCATATTTATTCTTTAATGTAAGTGTGTTTACACGGAAGCTTGCTCTCTGTTTCGAATAAAATTGTAAAATACTAAAACCAATATTTCTCTTATCTTAGCACTGTGTTTAAGAATATAACCAAACTTTCATCTCTTTGACTTTCTGCAAAATGTATATATGCACAAAGAGAAACAAAGTGGGAACTACCAGGGAGCCCTTAATGACAAAGACATTAATTTATCATCTTATGTCTCCTTTTCCCATGCTTGGTTTCCCCAAACCATTTCTTTTACTTTGCTGAACTATGGAAGCCCTCAGATGACTTAATACTCAGCTGACCTAAAACAAAATATTAAATATCAGAAATTAAATTGGGGGGGGTGTGTGTTTAAGCTTGCTATGCTCTAAGTGTGGTTCAATAGAAGCCTAACCTTTAAGCTTAGATTTTGGCCTCTTCCATTCCAAGAGCCTCGCATGGAATCCAAATAGGCCAGGGGTGCTTTCGTATTCCTGAGGCTACAGGGACGTATGTGCTACTTAAGCTCTGAATATGTAGTTTATTACATAGATCCTAAGTTCATTCATTTACTGAACAAACATTCTTTTGAGCACCTGTTATATAACAGATACTAGTGCCATGGTGCCTATTACACAGTGGTAAATAAGACAGAATTCCTGTGTTAGTGTAATAATCTAACTGGCATTAAAAAAATCCAGAAATATAAAAATACTAGAAAAAATTTAAGGCACTAGGTCCAAAAAGGACCCAATCAAGGAAGGTATCTTTATAACTGTCCTAATTATGTCAAGGCATTTAGAATCCCACATAACCTTAGACTAGTCCAGTCCCCTGAAGAGTCAGGCACAGTGGCTCACACCTATAATCTCAGCACTTTGGGAGGCCTAGGTGGGAGGATTACTTGAGTCCAGGAGCTTGAGACCAGCCTTCGTAACATAGGCCCCATCTCTTCGAAAACATAGAAATGAAAAATTAGCTGGGCATGATGACGCGTGGCTGTATTCCTAGCTACCTGGGAGACCGAGCCAGGAGAATCACTAGAGCCTGGGAGTTGGAGGTGGCAGTGAGCTATTGCACCACTGTTGCACCACCAGCACTCCAGTCTGGGTGGCAAAGCGAGACTCTGTCTCAAAAGAGAAATAAAAGGAGGCCTACACTAAACTGGTATTGATCCATATTCAAGCTTGCTAGAATTGAACATGACTGGAAATTTATAGAAGAAAATCATTAGCAATATGGGATAATGGTTTGAGGACCCTTTATTCTTTTAAGTTATAAGATGCTTTTTATTAAAATTTTGACACATAGCCTTTCTAAAATTATTATTAATACCTCATTCCTTTCCATTTTTCATGCTTAGATGATGTGATAAAGATTTTATAATTTCTAAGATGAATCACTGAATAGAAAAACATGAAAAGTAGGTCATTAAACATAGTTCCAGAAAATATCCAGTCCATTGACCATGTGATTATAACTGAGATAGGGCTAAGCAATTAATGACCACATGCCTTAAATGGTTAAGAACCTAAACTGAAATAAATAGCTTCCTAAAAGACAGATTAAATAATTTAAGTATAAAATTATTTACTAACTAGTAATTTTTAAATGTTATTAGTTCAGATGTAACAGTCGTATTAATGACAAGGAAAAAGGATGGACTGATAAAATTTGCCCATGTAGCAAGCTCTTCAAGTACAGTATAAATTAAAAGATTAAACATTGCATAGTGAAAGTTAAAAGTCATTGAAATAAACAGTTTTCAAGTTTCTAAACCACTTTAAAAGTGCTTAATTTTATATCCACCGGAAAAAATGAAATGTATCTCCTACCTCACTCCTTGCCCCAAAATCAATGCCATCAGGAATGAGATCTAAATATGAAAGGTGAAACAATAAAGATTGATGGAATATATAATAATTTGGAAGAATAGCTTCATGACCTGGCATAGGGAAAGAGTTCTTAAAATGGACACCAAAAGTACTAGCCATAAAGTGAATATTTGACAAATTGGCTACATAAAATTAACAACTTATGATCTCAAAAGAGCTAAGGCCGGGCGCAGTGGCTCAACACCTGTAATCCTAACACTCTGGGAGGCCGAGGCATGCGGATTGTTTTGAGCTCAGGAGTTCGAAACCAGCCTGAGCAAGAGCGAGACCCCGTCTCTACTAAAAATAGAAAGAAATTAATCGCACAACTGAAAATATATAGAAAAAATTAGCCGGGCATGGTGGCGCATGCCTGTAGTCCCAGCTACTCGGGAGGCTGAGGCAGAAGGATCGCTTGAGCCCAGGAGTGTGAGGTTGCTGTGAGCTAGGCTGATGCCACGGCACTCACTCTAGCCTGGGCAAAAGAGTGAGACTCTGTCTCAAAAAAAAAAAAGATAATGCTAAGACAGTAAAAGGCAAACCAGAGTGGGAACAGATTTTTGTAATATGTTTAAGTAACAAAGTTAGGTATTCAGAAAATACAGGAGAGACATCAAGTGAACAATAAAAAAATAGACAACCCAGTAGAAAAATGGATGAGAGACTTGAACAGACACTTCACAAAAAATATTGAAATGACCAATAAACATTTGAAAACATTCGCTCAACCTCGTTAGTAATCAGGGCAATATGAATCAAAAGTGTTATTTGCAAACAGTTGACTGACTAATTAACAGTCGTTCTCACATACTCCCAAAGCTGGAATACAGAATCTATTTAGTAAATCTGATAGTTTATTTTCCTTATTGAGCAAATTCTAAAGAACATCCCACATCAAACTTTCTCATTTCCCTCAATGAATCAGAATTAATAAAACTCTGCTATGCTTTCCCCGAGCTGAGCAAACATGTCACTCATCTAGAGTCCCAGGTTTTCAATGACCATTTTTGCAAACAACATTAAAGCTCTTTATAATATCCAAACATACATCATTAAATGGTATAGTATGATATATAAAGCAAGATTTTAATTCTTAAAGCATCTCATGTTTCAATAGAAAACAAGAATTTTAAGAAATGTCTTGTGACTTTTTAATTTATCTTGATTCCTCATCTTGTCATCAAGCACCTTCTGAGATGCTAAATCTTCAGGGAAACTTGATAGCATGTTATTCATACAGTTCAGTTCAATAAATGTTCATATAGGACCCATCATGTTCAAGGCACCATAGAGGCACTGAGGGTAGTAAAAAAATGGATAAGGGCTGGGCACGGTAGCTCACGCCTGTAATCCTAGCACTCTGGGAGGCCAAGGCAGGAGGATCACTTGAGCTCAGGAGTTCAAGACCAGCCTGAGCAAGAGTGAGACCCCATCTCTACAAAAAACAGAAAAATTAGCCAGTGCGGTAGTGCACACCTGTAGTCCCAGCTACTCAGGAGGCTGAGGCAGGAGGATCACTTGAGTCCAGGAGTTTGAGGTTGCTGCAAGCTACGGTGATGCCACTGCATTCTACCCGGGGCAACAGAGCGAGATTCTGTCTCAAAAAACAAAACAAAACAAAACATTTTCTCTTTTCAAGGAGCTTATAGTCTAGTACGAAAGATAGGCAGTTTAGGATAGTTGTAACCTAGAGAATTAGGGAGACGCGGTAAGGCAGAGAAGGAAAAAAGGTACCAGGCTGTACAAGACTGTGTGCATCATACTAAGATGTCTGAACATCATTATGAAGACAATGGGAGTCATTAAAGGGTTTAAACCTGAGATGGAACATAATTAGATTAAATTTTAAAAGGATGACTTTGGTACAAGGCTTTAAAACCTCCACTGGTATTTAAGAAACAGCAAGTTGACTAGCAATATTTGAATCCTTAGTAGAGATTGGAGACCATGCATTTGCAGAAGTACCAATTTGCAAATATACTATTAGCTCTGGCAATATTTAGTAGACAAGTATAAAATCAGAAAAGACAAAAAACTAAACGAACCCAGTATTACAATTTTGAGGGGTGGGTAAAAAATAAGCTGAAATGACAAGATTGTCAAGGGTATTAGAAAGATAATATTTGATATGATGGTTTGGGCATACTAGTGTAAATAAAAAAGTTAAAAGACAGGACAGAATTGGTAACGAGGTATAGGGAGTAAAGTTTGGGGTAAATGGACTGCAGTTCTTGATGAGGCTTAAGAGAAATATGGTAGTGAAGGAGGGAGAGCAAGAACAAGATGTATTCGTAGCTTGACACTGCTGAGTTTGTGTTTTCAGAGGAAACATATCTCGGGGCGAACACAGGTTGTATGTGACCACAGAAGCAAGTGGCTGATGTGTGGAACAGATGAAAGTCAATGACTTTGGGAAGTCTAGGAACTGTGAGGTAATCAGTTTGGTGATCTACATGGATAGGAGGTAGAGAAGGTTGTGAACCAGGCTCCAAGGCCTCCAGAGAATGTTGAGGAAGGAACAAATAGACCTTAAGGTGGCAAAGAAAATGCTATGGGGGTGATAGAGCTGGACAGCTGTAACTCAGGAGAGCAGGGCTTTGCATATGAGGGAAGACGTAATTGTCTAGAAGGGCCATTGGAAAGAGAGAGTAATGCCACACTATTCCTTGACTGAAAGTACAGGAGTTACACAGAATAAATAGCCTCCTGTCTCAGAGGAGAGAACAACAGAATGTTCTGCAGATTAGTGAAGGATAAATTGTAATTTGTTTATAGTAGTACAAACATTTAAAAAGAGTAATTAAACTTCTATGAGTCATGGACACTTTGAGAGTCTAATAAAAGTTATGGAGCGTCTCCCTGGGAATATTGACTTTAAACACAAAAATAGTTTTAGGGACCTCCTGTCCTCTCCCTGAAGCCTATCCTAGACCCCATATTAAGAACCCCCATTCTAGAAAGCAGAGTGCAAAAATATGAGAAGGAGGGGAATACAGTGGAAAGTAAGAGGGCCAGAGGGTAAGCGTGTTTAGGTGAGATAAACAGAGAAGATAAATACCCCAAAGAATGACCAAGAATTATAGGAATTTTTGGTGTGGTGGCCTTAAATCAGCTTCAAATAGAAATTTAATATAAAAATCACAGACACAAGCTAAGGCCCCAGTATTGGAGGTTTATTGTTGCTAGGAAAGTCTTGGTTAGTGTTCAGACCCCAAATAAGATTTGCCTTTAGTGGACCTAGACCTAGACCAGCAAGCAGCTTGCACACATAGCCTCTGATTCAGAGCATAGAATTACTAGCAATAGTTTTTTTCTTAAAGAGTCCAATGTCTCTTTCAGAATAAACTGGGTTTTGTTTAGAAATGAGTAAGTTTATTGAAATATGTAAAAGGCCAACACTTAAACAAGAAATAGAAATTGAAATGATAATCAAAGATATCTCCCTTTAAGATTTTTTTCTCAGCTTAGTTAGCTTTCTGGGTGAACACAGATTCTGTGTCACCATGGAAACGAGTGGCTGATGTACAGCTATAGAGGTTGACCATCCCTAATCCAAAATGCTGAAATTAAAAATGTTCCAAAATCCAAAACTTTTTTAGCACTGACATGATGCCACAGGGGAATTTCACACCTGACCTCATGTGATGGGTCACAGTCAAAATAGAGGTGTACAACACAGTTTAATTCAGCATCCCCAAAGGGAAGAAAGACTCTTCCAGCCCCTTCAGCTGCAGTATATCTTTTCCACTTATACCCAGATTCCCCCACACGAGCATGTGCACAGAGGGTAATAAAATAACCTGGATGCAGGCCAGACGCACCTTAATGCCCCCCACTGGGGACCAAGACCTACATGTGTTATTTACTGTGGTTTTTTGCTTATTATCTATTCTGTGGTGTAAAGATATTGTTGAATATGTCAGAAACATATGCAGTTAGTCAAATGGGTAACAGTAATAAGAAAAAAAGGGAACATTTATGTTTATCTATAGCACAGAAAGTCAAGCTGTTGAGAAACTGGACAGCAGTGTAAAACGTATTACAGAAGACTACAGTGTTGAAATGATCACCACATATGACCTGAAGAAAGAGAAGGATAAACCGTTGCAGTTCTGTGCTAAAATTGATGAACAGAAGTTAATGAATATTAGAAAAACACTGCATAAAGGTGAACCTGAAGATCTCAATCATGTATTGAAAGAGTGGATCCACCAGCATCACCGTGAACACATGTGCTTAATGGTATGCTGATCATGAAACAAGCAAAGATCTGTTATGATGAACTGAAAATTGAAAGGAACTGTGAATATTCAACAGGCTGGTTGCAGAAATTTAAGAAAACATATGGCAATAAATTTTTAAAGGTTTGCGGTGATAAAATATCTACTGATAATGAAGTAGTGAAGAAATTCTTTGGCGAGTTTGCCAAGGTCATCACTGATGAAAACCTAAAGCCAGAACAAATCTATAATGCTGATGAAACATCGCTATTTTGTTGTCATTGCCCTAGAAAGACACTGACTTCAGATGATGAGACAGCCCCTACAGAAATTAAGAATGCCAAGGACGGAAAAACTGTGCTGGCATGTGCTAATGCAACAGGCACACAATCAGTGTAAACTTGCTGTGATAGGCAAAAGTTTGCATCTCATTGTTTTCAAGGAGTGAATTTCTTACCGATCCATTATTAGGCTAACAAAAAGGCATGGACCACCAGGGACATCTTTTCTGATTGTTTTCACAAACATTTTGTACTAGTGGCTCATGTGTACTTCAGGAAAGCTGGACTGGATGATGACTGCAAGACTTTGTTATTCTGACCAGTGGGTCAACAAAGAGATTAAGAAGGAAATGTAAAAATTTCTTTAAACAAATGAAAATGAAAATACAACATACCAAAACCTATGGGATATGGCAAAAGCAGTAGTAAGAGGAAAGTTTATGTTAATAGCAATAAGTACCTACATAAAAAAGTAGAAAAGCTTCAAATAAACAACCCAACAGTGCATCTCAAGGAACTAGAAAAACAAGATCAAACCAAACCCAAAATTAGTAGAAGAAAAGGAATAATAAAGATAAGAGCAGATTGTTCAAATCTGGAATTTCTACATTCAAAAAAAAAAAAAAGCAGAGCAGAAATAAATGAGTTTGAAATGAAAAAATACAAAAGATCAATGAAACAAAAATTGTTTTTTCAAACAGATAAACAAAATTGACACACCTTTAGCCAGACTAAGAAAAAAAGAGAGAAGACCCAAATAAATAAAAGCAGAGATGAAAAAGGACACATTACAACTGATATTACAGAAATTCAAAGGATCATTAGAGACTACTATGAACAAGTACATACCAATAAATTGGAAAACCCACAAAAAAATAGATAAATCCCTAGATACATACAGCTTACCAAGATTGAATCAGGAAGAAATCCAAAATCTGAATAAAAACCAATAACAAGTAATGAGATAGAAGCAATAATAAAGTCTCTCACCAAAGAAAAGCCC
>NW_012140524.1:1160670-1178543 GCF_000956105.1 Propithecus coquereli
GGAAAGGACAATCTCTTCAATAAATGTTAGGAAAACTGGATATCCACATGCAGAAGAATAAAACTAGACCCTCATCTCTTGCCATATACAAAAATCAAATCTAAAGACTTCAATCTAAGACCTGAAACTATGAAACTACTAAAAGAAAACATTGGGGAAACACTTCAGGACATTGGTCTGGGCAGGGACTTCTTGAGTAATACCCCCAAAGCACAGGCAACCAAAGAAAAATTGGACAAATGGGATCACATCAAGCTAAAAAGCTTCTGCGCAGCAAAGGAAACAATCAACAAAGTGAAGAGACAACCCACAGAATGGGAGAAAATATTTGCAAACTACCTATCTGACAAGGGATTAATAACTAGAATATATAAGGAGATCCAACAACTCAATAGGAAAAAAATCAAATCATCCAATTTAAAAATGGGCAAAGGATCTAAATAGACATTTCTCAAAAGAAGACATACAAACAGCCAACAGGAATATGAAAAAGTGCTCAACATCATTCGTCATCAGAGAAATGCAAATCAAAACTACAGTGAGATATCATTTCACCCCAGTTAAAATGGCTTTTATCAAAAAGGGCATCACAAATGCTGGCGAGGATGTGGAGAGAAGGGTACCCTCGTATACTGATGGTATGAATGTAAATTAGTGCAACCACTATGGAAAACGGAATGGAAATTCCTCAAAAAACTTAAAATAGAACTACTATATGACCCAGAAATCCCACTGCTGGTTATATATCCAAAGAATAGGAAATCAGTATATCGAAAAGATATCTGCACTCCCATGTTTATTGCAGAACTTTTCACCATAGGCAAGATATGAAATCAACCTAAGTGTCCAATAGATGAATGGATAAAGAGATTATAGTACATATACACAATGAAATATTATATAGCCACAAAGAGAATGAAATCCTGCCATTCACAACATGGATGGAACCAGAGAACATTATGTTAAGTGAAATAAGCCAAGCACAGAAAGACAAATCTCATGTTCTCATTCTTATGTGGGAGCTGAATATTAAAAACAATTGATCTCATGGAGCCTGAGCGGAATGGCAGTTACCAGAAGCTGGGAAGGGTAGTAGGATGGGGTCGGGGGGGATAGTGGGTATGTAAATGGGTATAAAAATATTAGTTAGTTAGATAGAATCAACAATATTTGATAGCACGACAAAGTGACTATACTCAACAATAAGTTAGGGTATACTTTAACTAAAAGAGTGGAATTGGAATGTTCCTAACACAAGGAAATGTTAAATGCCCGAGGTGATGGATACCCCAATTACCCTGATTTGATTAATTTACATTGCATGCCTATATCAAAACATCACATGTATCCTATAAAGATATACAACTATTATGTGCCCATAATAACTAAAAATATAAAAGAAAAAAAATATATAATTTGGAAAATAACCAGCAGAACCCAAACCTCCTTAGGTGAACAGTTTGCAAAATGTGGTCATTTCCCCACACCAGCTAGACTTATGCATTCATCTCATGTATAGTCTTTATGTAACTACAGTGTGACACAGATTCATCTATTAATATTTCAAAGATATTTAAACTTTAGAATTTCACTAGGGCATTGAACAAGGTGGGTCACACTGGGCTGATTGTGAGATCAAAAATCCAGGACTCTAAAAATAAATGATGGACTCTCTTTGTGAGGAGACTGCATAACAGGAGGGTGTGGGCTCTAAAATGGGGTAACTGTTAACAGGTAAATCTGATTCAAATATATACTGTTCTTTGTACTTTTTTAGAGCACCTTTTTATAAATCTGAAGTAATCAAATAAAAAGTAAAAAAAAAAAGACTTCGTTATTCTTTGACAACTGCCCTGCTCATCTTCCAGCTGAAATTCTCATCAAAATAATGTGCATGCCATGTACTTTCCCCCAAAATTTAACTTCATTCAGCCATATGACCAGGGTATCAGAAATTTTATAAACTCTTTCTTGAATAGCATGCTAGCAGCAGTGAACAGAGAACTGTGTCTGGAAGATTCACAAAAGGAGTTTAGCATGAAGGATGTCATACATGCTGTTGCCAGTGCTTGGAACAGAGTGACTAAAGACAAAGTTTGCATGCCTGGCACAACCTCCGGCCTTGTGGCTATGTTCAGTGTTAATGATGAACAAGGTGGTGACTTTGAAGGACTCTGTATGTCAAGTGAAGAAAAAATGATGTCTGACCTCCTTACATATGCAAAAGATATACCTTCAGAGTCCATCAGTAAGCTGGAAGGAGTAGATGTTGAAGAAGTTTTTAACATCGATAATGAGGCTTCAGTTGTTCATTCATTGACAAATAGTGAAGTAGCTGAAATGATTCTAGATCAAAGTGTTGGTGATAATAGTGATGATGAAGATGATGTTAGTAACACTGCAGACAAAGTGCCTCTAGGCAACATGGTAAAAACGTGTGATGGGCTTAGTGAAAGACTAGAGCAGTTGCACATCAAGAACAGAACAAGAAATCATGTCAGTTTATAAAATCAAAGAGAGACTTCTAAGACAAAACCGTTGTTAATGAGGCAGATGACTCCGGAGGAAACGGTTTAAAAAGCCATCCAGCAGCGTGCCTCTTCATCCCTAGAGGACACACTTCCTGGTCCCTCAACTGCTTCTCATGTTTCTTGTCACCAAAAAAAATAAAATAAAATACAGTGTGCAGTAACCTTTTATTTTTTTATTTTTTTATTTTTTTTGAGACAGAATCTCACTGTGTTGCCCGGGCTAGAGTGCCGTGGCGTCAGCCTAGCTCACAGCAACCTCACACTCCTGGGCTCAAGTGATCGTTCTGCCTCAGCCTCCCGAGTAGCTGGGACTACAGGCATGCGCCACCATGCCCGGCTAATTTTTTTCTATTTATTTTTAGTTGTCCGATTAATTTCTTTCTATTTTTAGTAGAGATGGGGTCTCGCTCTTGCTCAGGCTGGTCTTGAACTCCTGAGCTCAAACAATCCACCCGCCTCGGCCTCCCAGAGAGCTAGGATTACAGGCGTGAGCCACCGCGCCCGGCCTGCAGTAACCTTTTAATTACAACACAGCATCATAGTTAAGAGACCAAAAGCCCACTGTTGCTTGTGGTTACTGTTGTTTAACAGCTGACACAGGTATCTGGTGACGCTACTGTGCTTAGTTGCCCTGAACACATTTTTTACTGTATTAATGGTATGTCATATTTTTTTTTTACTGATGAGTACTTATGTGTGAATAAGTGTAAGAAAATGATTGCTTATTGGTAGCATATGAATTCAGAGTCAGGGATAATTGTGATGCTAAACAACACATTGTCCACATGGGTAACCGAGGTAGTGACCCCTTTGCTTTCTGTGACAGTTCAGTGTACACAAACTTTGTTTCATGCACAGAATTATTACAAATATTTTACAAAATTATCCTTGGTCTATGTGTATAAGGTATATATGAAGCATAAGTGAATTTCATTTTTAGATTTGGGTCCCATCCCTAGACATTTTATTATGTGTAAGCAAATATTCCAAAATCTGAAAAAATCCAAAACATTTCTGGTCCCAACCATTGCAGATAAGGGTTATTCAATCTGTATGGCTAAATTCTACCCATTCCAGAAAGATGAGATTATTCTTATTCAATGTATTACACAAATAGTTTAAGGAGATGGAAAAAGAGAAAACACTACCCAACTAATTTTATGATATGCATGTAACCTTGATTCTAAATGGAAAAGATAGACCTATTTTACTTATAAACATAGATGGAAAAAATATAATAGCTCACCAAATCCAACATTGCATTTAAAAATACTGAATAAACTGTTTTTATCTAGTAATCAAATTGAAAACCTAATAAGAAACCTAAAAAAATATCTTTAGTCTGGTTTCATCACAGTTCTAGTTATTAAAATATCTTCCTCAACCTTAAGTAATCTACAGAAAATACTACCGTGAAACCAAATGCAATAGCACTTATAGGACATTGTCTCACAAAACAGATGCCGACGTCAGTAGCTCAGACAGTTGTTCAGAAGGAAAATGGCCTTCAGCACGCCCGAAAGATGCTGCATGTTGGTGATCCAAGCGTGAGAAAGACTGCAGTCTCCCTGCTGAGGAATTTGTCTCGGACTCTTTCTCTGCAGAATGAAATTGGTGAGTCAGTCAAAGTAGCTACATGTGATATGTACCTATTAAAAATACAAATGCAATAAAACGTTGTCCGTATCATATTCTTTTCACAACGATAAACTGGGAATGTGAATAAAGAACAGAGGGTGACAAACAGGCCTGGCTTTTGTGCAGCCGGATATAAAGTGCAGGCTTTGCAACTGGATCTCAAAAAGGATGTTTTTAATATCCATCATTTAAAAAAATTTCTACAGAAGACAAATTTCAGACCATACTGAATTAACAAGATAAGTAATGTGTTTGGCATGTTTCATACCTCAGCCACACCAGCCAGTGAAGCCTTTCTAATCCGTATAGCTGTCTTGCAGAATGCTCTCCGTGTGGCCCGTGCAAGCACCGCTCTCTAGGACATCGGAAATACATGTGCAGCAGTTGTTTACTTTAGAAGCTTGGCAGTGTGTTGGACTAGAAAAAAGATGGGTAAACAGATAATCACAAGAAAAAGACAAAAAGTCACTGAATATAGATTTGGCATAGATGGTGTTTGGAATAAATATGATGAAACACTTGGACTTTTTTGGGGGGCTCCATATTATTGACAGAGAAGATAGCTATGTTACATTATCAGATATGATAATTTTTCATTTATTTGATTATACCAAGAAGTACCTGATAAATGTATATTGAATTAAGTAAAAAACTATAAAATGAGATAATAGGAAGATAATACTAAAATTGGGCATGTTTTCTAATGTTCCATAAATTGGTCATTTCTAACAACCTAAATTTGGTTTTTCACAAAATCCCACTGAAGTTATAAACAAATTATTGGTTTTAGTGGATTAGATTTTGGGGTCTGCATGCACAACGTGAGGGATATTGAAGTCTGCATTTACATTTTGGTAATGTCATTTTCACATATAGCCAGCAGCATATGTGACAGGAGGTTCCATACAATGATTTCATGCCCATTATAAATTTAGAGAGAGCTTAGAAAATGTTGAATGAAATCTAAAAGAAACCTTGCCATAGGCACTTTGAAAATTATTAAAATGTTCTCCCCATGTTCTTCTGTGGGCTTTTGTGCTGAACTTCAATAGAGGCATATTATCCTTTAACTTTTTTTTTCTTTTCCCAAATAAAACATTGGCTCCATCTTTAAAACATTGCCAAGGTAAATATCTGCACTGCACACGTCATGCACGCACCTTCAGGGCAGAAATACTGTTGGTGTCTGGTTTTGTGGCCCCCTAAATATTGGGAAGGTATAGCTGTGGCCCCATGGTTTGTATTAGATTATTCTGCTGAGGTTTAAGGACAACAGAAAGAAGAGGCGTCAGCAAGGTAAATGCAATTTTAAAATTCCAAATTGGCTTCATGTCAAATATATAATTTAAGTAAAAGGACCCATCTTGATTCAGAATTTTAACAGCCAAGAATAAATGAAAATCAATTTAAATACATGCTTCCTGAGTGATTTCTAGGCCGAGTAACTTTCCCTGTGCTCACATGGAATGAAGTCATCACATTTTACTTACATTTAGAGAAATAAACTTGAAACTTAAATTTTCTCAAAGACTTGAAGATAGGCAGTCTGGCATGGTGACAAAATAACAGATCTCACACAGAAGATATGGGTCTGCATCCCATAATGCTACTTTGCCAACCCATGTTACCATGTTCTCAAGGCCTTTCTGTGGTTTATCTTATTAAAAAGAGGAAGCCTTCTGATAATAACAAGCATCTATTGAGAGGTTACTACGTACAGGATGCTATGATGCAATTAACATGCATTGACTCCTTTATTCCCTCCTTTATCCCCTGTAAAGTAGGTGCTATTATTACCACATGTTGCAAATTAGGGAAATGCAGCATAGAGAGATTAAGTAGCTCATCCAGGCTATTAAAAAACTAAAGGATCTTCAGAGGCTGAGCGCTGAGCTCATAACACTATGCTGTGGTGCTTGAACAACAGTAAAAAAAGAAAGCGTTCAGGTGTGTGAGCAGAAGGTATGTCTGACCTGTGAATCAGGTCCAGGTATTATCAAAGGATGATATATCATTCAGTGCCTTTACTGAGTACCTCTCTGTTTCAGGAATAGTGATCAGAGTTAGGAACACAGAAATAAGTGGGATTATTAGCTTCAGGGAACTCATCACCCCAGATGAAGTTCAGACCAGCACATAACTAATTGCAATCCAGTGTCAGAGAGAAGTGTGGTTCAAGGTGCCACCTGAATCCAGATGAAGGAACAATAAAATTAATCAGTATTTGTTACACATCCATTATGAACACAACACGTATTAAGAAGCTGTGGGGAGCAACAGAAGCATGCTCTCTACCTTTTAAGAAGAGTCCAAAGTAGTTACAGCAAAGAAAAATAAAACATACATGAAAAGTATTATTACAAGAAATCAAGTGTATATACCATAGGACAAGTTAAAGTGGAACCATCAAATATTAATACCTTTCTTATTGGTACAAAAAAAAGCCAAACTGAAACCTATAACCAAGTAGTTACATATGTAGTGGAAAAATATATTTTAAATACTTTATTTCTTTTTTCAATAGTAGTAGTATTTATGTATTGAAAAAAATGTGGGAAGTACAGATAATTTTTTAAATGTTTTTAGTTTACCATTAATAGAGTTGTAGAAAAATAGCTCCTATTAATATTAACATTTTAGTTTAGTTTATACACATTTCTTATGTGTATTTTCTTTTATAATATTACAATATTCTTTATATAAATAAGTATACTCATTTTTCACATAGCCTATTAACAAATATTTTTTATTATACATGCTTCATAGATAATGTGTTTGGATGCACAACAGTCTTTATAGTTGTGTTTTAGCTAATCATATTCTTATTGGGATATTTAGGCTTTTTATGGTTTTTCATTTATATATTACACTATCACAAAGGTCTCTTCAAAAAGCTTTTCCATTTTTAAAGTGATGTCTTTAAGGTGTATTCCCAGAAGTGGAATTACTGAATTGAAGAGTGTGAAAATGTTTTAAATTCTTGACATTTCTGCCAAATTGCATTTTGAAAAGATTTTCAATGTACTGAGCACAGAGTATCCTTTTTTTTTTTTTTTTTTTTGAGATAGGGTCTTGCTCTGTCACCCGTGGTAGAGTGCAGTGGCATCATCACAGCTCACTGCAACCTCAGATTCCTGGACTCAAGCGATCCTCCTGCCTCAGCCTCCTGAGTAGCTGGGACTACAAGTGCACACCACCACGCCCTGCTAATTTTTCTATTTTTTGTAGAGATGGGGTCTCACTCTTGCTCAGGCTGGTCTCGAACTCCTGAGCTAATGTTATCGTCCCACCTTGGCCTCCCAAAATGCTAGGATTACAGATGTGAGCCACCGTGCCCGGCCTGAGTATCCTCTTTTTAAAAAATCTTATTTTTAATTTGATTATTACAGAGATTATATCTTTCCATATATTTGTTAACCAACTGTGTTTCTTTTCAAAAGTGTTTTTTACCAAAAATGTATTAGGATCTTGGGATTAAGAAAGAATTTTTTTAATCAAGTGTTCTTTTTTTTTTTTTATCTTGTAGCCAAAGAAACTCTGCCTGATTTGGTTTCCATAATTCCTGACACAGTCCCGAGTACTGACCTTCTCATTGAAACTACAGCCTCTGCCTGTTACACATTGAACAATATAGTCCAAAATAGTTACCAAAATGCACGGGACCTTCTACACACTGGGGGCCTGCAGAAAATCATGACCATCAGCACCGGCGACACGTAAGTCCTTTAGCATCCGCCCATCAGCTGTCTCCCTTTCCCCACCACCACTCCTGTGTGTAATAATCTAGCTGTGAATATGCGGTCATGAGTACCATGGGCCACATGGCCTCGAACAAGCCGTAAAGCCGAGCCAGATCATCCAGTGCGTCCTTGCTGATCAAGGCAAAAACTGAATCACCCAGGCCATAGCTGTCCCTTCTCTTCTGAAATATCAAGAGAGTCAAACTCCATAGCTTCTCGAGTTACTGCATCCCAGCCTTTTATTGACCTAATGGATTAGTTTCCCAGAGCCACCACTGTGATGTAAGAATAGCAGAATACAGGTAAATTGGGAGCCCTCTGGCCAGGGAAGGGCCTCACTTACATCTAGGGAACAGATGGCACCCCGGCAGCTCAGGAGACGCAGTGATAGAACAGGAGGAGCAGCGGGTTGTAGCCTGACAAGAACGTCTTGCTGTCTCAGTTTTCTCTATCCCATCTCTTCCACCTCTCATTCCCTTTTGAGAATAGAAGTTCTGATGAACATAGGTCATCCCACTTCTCTGTTCCTGTGTTTTTAACTTTTCCCCATTTAAAAAAAAAAAGTGGGGAAGAGAATGAAAACCTTTGTGTAACCAAAGTATTACCTTTAGTTAATTTAGAGTGATGGATTAGAAGGGGGCTTGAAGATTATTTTTTTCTCTTTATACAACTCTGAATTGTTTGATATGTTACAAATACAAGTTACTTTTGTAGACAACCAGAAAAGAAATGCCATTATAGCCTAGTTGTGATGAGTTGCAAAGCAGATAGACTTCACCTGTAGTGGAGGAATGTGCATTTGGCTGTACAGAGCTGAGTGGGGGCCCGTGGTGTCCTGGAATGAGCACACATCACCTCCACCATGGCCCCTCGTGCCTGCAGCCCCCCTCTGCAAGCACACAAGGAAGAAAAACTACATTCAGAGTCAGGTGATTAAAAAGAGCCCAAAGCACTGGCTAAAATGTGAGTTTCCCAAAAATATTCACCTGTTCCCCAGAGCCTGGCAGATAGCAGAACAGTTCTTCATTCTCCATGGAAAGAATGAATTATTACTGCAAAACTGAAATGACTCTCCAAAGTAGTCATCCAAACTTCTAAGCAAATCACCATAAGATAGTATGATTTTAATTATTCAAGTATTTAGACATGACAGTTGTCACACAGGGGACTAGGCCATCATGTTTGGAAATTTCTTGTAGCTTAGCAAGATAGAGAGATGTGCTACAACTCTGTTATTTGCTTGTTGTCCCAAGTGTCAATGTGTGAGTTCATCCTTAACATGCCCTGTTTAAAAAAAAAAAAGTCAACAAAAAGCTTCTACCAGTTGTGCCTGCTGCTCCCTCCTTACTAGAGTGTTGTATTTCTGACCTATAATTTATGGGCTAGCCTGGGAACTAATTATCATTTACAGCAATTTAAGAACTTTTTACAATCTTGAATATTAGAGAGCTGTAGCTTTCATGGATCTATTTGTACTTTGGTTATTACCAGATGACTCTGAAAAGTCCCTGAGGTACTCAAAAATCTGTGAGGTGGTAATTTGCCTCACCCTCCCTGCAAGGCTGATAGGGGAGAGAAACGCTTTCAGCTGGTGAATGAACCCACTGTGCTCCTCTTCATACAGCTCTGCACACTTTGTTCATGGTTGCGTGTTTACAAACGCCTGTAATATGAGGGGGAAAAAATTCTGCTCTTCGTTTCTTTGTTTAAAAAACAATTCAGCCATATGTTAGTCAGATAATGGAAGAAAAAGAGATCTAAGAAGGCACTCATCTTTAGCTAGAAATGAGAAGTTCTGGACAAATTTAAAAACAGACTGCTAAAAACTAAGTACAATGTCAAATTCAGTGGCAAGTTGGATTTATAACAGGAATAGTTTTTCCATTTGCTCTACACTAAAACAAAGCGATTTTGAAACTGTTTTAATAAGGGCTGCTGCAAGAATTTCTTTTATTGACTTTAAAATTTTCTTTACTCCTACATTCATAGTCACAAAGTCATATATATTTTTCAGTCCTGCTTTCTTATATTTGTCTTCTATAATTATACATCATAAATATACAAATATAGATAGTATTCTACAGATCAATTCAAGGATTTGTGGCATGTCTAAGGATGTTTTTCTTATAAATATCCGGGATTTGCTCTATAAACAATTTATTAGCACTGTGTTCACAGCTTAAAAAGATTAAAACAAAAGCAAATGTGGTCCCTGCTTTCCAAAGCTCACCATCTAATTGTCTCGTCATCACGAGTGGCCTGAGAGGGCTACTCAGGAACAGTAGTTAAAGAAGATTTACAGAATGCCGAAAGGCGACGTCCAGAAGCCTCCCATGTTCTCCCTGATCTTGGCATGTTCTTTTCTTTTCAGCTATGCCTCCAACAAAGCAAGCAAAGCTGCTTCTGTCCTCCTGTATTCTCTGTGGGCGCACACAGAGCTCCACAATGCCTACAAGAAGGTAAGAACACAAACAAGGAGTGTGTTGTAGTTCACGGAGCCCGATAATAATGGCCCATGGTACTTGACCCTGGTGAGAAATCACTACAAAACTGCATTTTCTTGTGTGACAATTTTACTACCTTTCACATTTCTGTTTGCTTATTCCGAAGGCTCAGTTTAAGAAGACAGATTTTGTCAACAGCCGGACTGCCAAAGCCTACCACTCCCTTAAAGACTGAGGAAAATGAAAAAGTGCTCACAGAAGTCTCAGCTACAAAAAGCTCCAAAGGAAAACACCTATTTTTCTACTACCCAGCCCAAGAAACCTCAAAAAGCATGCCTTGTTTCTATCCTTTTCTATTTCCATGGTCCCCGGCATCCAGAAAACAAATAATCAGAACATAATTTTATTAGTCTTCCAGAAGACTTTTGCAAGTTTGCCCGAGTAGATACTGGCAACAGGCTCCATTTTACCCTCTGCAAATAGTGGTCTTTGTTATCAGGGCTCATGGCGCACGGCCTCCTGGAACCAAGATGTGAACTCACGTAGAATGAACACTAACAGAATAAATAAGGAAAGAAGCTGTTGTATTACTAGGATTTTGAAAGTTTGATTGATATTTATATTCCTTTTCTGGTTTCCATGTTTTGTCACTCCTGTGCACATTGCTTCCCCATTGAGCCACGAGTCTATTGTTCTGCAGTGTTGAAACAGAATGGAAATGACAAGATATATTTGCAGGGTTATCCAGGAAAAAGTCTAATGGCAAAAATTGTTTGTTGGTTTACTTTGTGTTTGTTTTTAATCCCCTTGGGGTTTTTTTTCTCTGATTTTAAATGAACTTAAGAAATTTAGATTATAGAGCATGTATAACTATAAGAAAAAGAAATGAAAGGACACAATCATAGCAAATTAAAAAATCTTTCCTACAGAGAAAGGCAATTATGGCTATAAAATTCAATATTTCCTGTAAACACTGAGTAAATGGGATTGTTCCTCAAGGAAATACTTTACCTATAACAATACCATTGAATGCAAATGTCTCCTAAACAGTGGAATGCAGTGTAATATATTTCCTGGGCATTTTCAGCCACTGCACTGGACTAGTGAAAGAATAGACTCTAATCTTTAGCTACAAGAGGAACCAAGGCCATGTCAGACTTCTGGGCCAGCCCAGGGAACCAGAACCACAGCTCATTTTAATGAGTTACATCATCAACCAGCCAACTCTGCCCAACATTTGAAAAATAACACAGAGCCACTAAATCTCATGATTTTAAGTCAAGGAAACTCTAGAGAAGAAAAATGAAGGAGTCATGCTGAGGAAGATATAAGAAGCATCAGCCAGGCGCAGTGGCTCACGCCTGTAATCCTAGCACTCTGGGAGGCCGAGGCAGGCGGATTGTTTGAGCTCAGGGGTTCGAAACCAGCCCGAGCAAGAGCGAGACCTCGTCTCTACTAAAAATAGAAAGAAATTAATCGGACAACTAAAAATATATAGAAAAAATTAGCCGGGCATGGTGGCGCATGCCTGTAGTCCCAGCTACCGGGAGGCTGAGGCAGGAGGATCGCTTGAGCCCAGGAGTTTGAGGTTGCTGTGAGCTAGGCTGACGCCACGGCACTCACTGTAGCCCGGGCAACAAAAGCAAGACTCTGTCTCAAAAAAAAAAAAAGCATCAAAGCCATCCAGGAATGATATGAGAGATACTGACGTTTAACAGGTGTCACCATCATCTAATGAAATGATTTCATATTAAATGTTATTTTAACGGGGCTATGATTAAAACCATTCATATAGAATTAGTCTTCTCAACTACAATTCTGTAGTGGTATTTTGCTTTTTTAAAAAAATCTGATGACAATTGTCATAAGAAAATAAGATAAGGAAAAATCCTTCAACTCCCGTTTGGTCAGAAAAGTGTAACAGAAAATAAAGTTAGAATGTATACTTCACTCTTTATTATATTTGGAACTTAACATTGTTTTCAATTTTTTTTTTTTTTTTTTTTTTTGAGACAGTCTCACTCTGTTGCCCTCGCTAGAGTGAGTGCCGTGGCGTCAGCCTAGCTCACAGCAACCTCAAACTCCTGGGCTCAAGTGATCCTCCTGCCTCAACCTCCCGAGTAGCTGGGACTACTACTAGTACTGCCACCATGCCCGGCTAATTTTTTTCTGTATATTTTTAGTTGTCCAGCTAATTTCTTTATTTTTTTTTTAGTAGAGATGGGGCCTTGCTCTTGCTCAGGCTGGTCTTGAACTCTTGAACTCAAACGATCTGCCCGCTTCGGCCTCCCAGAGTGCTAGGATTACAGGCGTGAGCTACCACGCCCGGCCTGTTTTCAATTTTAAAAGGTCAGTGAAGACAATTTAGGTTACTAATCTAGGTCAAAATGAAATTATTTAGATACCAATTTTTAAAATACTGAAGAGAGAATTTCTACTCCTTTTCCAGAGTTCTGATGATAAGCATTTGAAGTATGTTTATTCTACCAGACAATAGATGTATGTTCAAGAACCTTCTGTGTTTTTTTAAGGCATAAATAGAGCCTTCAATAATATTAAACACAAAATAAGGCAAATGTAGCATTGGTTGCACTGGTATCTGTATATATTTGATTTATTTGTGTATCTTGGTATACGCTGTGTCATTGACATGAAATTTGAGGATTTAGCCTTGTAAACTTCAACTTCAGTTACTAATTAATACCTTGTTATTACTTATATTTCTTCCCTAACATCCTACATTCTTTACCAAGAAACATTTCCTATAACAAAGATGAGACTAGCCAGTGACCAAGGTATATAAAAATGGGGAGACACACAAATGTGTCAGCTATGGTTAGATTTAGTATATTGAGTGGGTCTGTGACCATGAAAAGACAGACTGTGTTTGACCCCCATGTCCTACTTTGTCCACTCTGTTTGCAAACACCTCACTACTCTACTATTTGTCACACCTCTGGGGGAGGTCCTTGGGTAGATGAACAGTTTTGATCACAGGTCTTTACACAAAGCTTTTTTTCCTTTTGTGTCCCAGACTCTGCTCATGTCGTCAAAGGAACTGACAGGCCAAGCTGGGCCTTTTTGTTTGTGTGAAAGGTTCTCAAGGACCGCTGTCATGTCAAGAATTCTTAACAATCTTCTAGAATATGAGAGGTTGCTGCCCTAGACTTCCATCACTGGAAACATTTGTTTATACCTAATGACAGTAACCAAGGGGTTATCTGGTAAGATAGAGAGGGGATTAACATGTCAAGTGGGAGAAGCAGCAGCAGGAGTAGATAAACCACTTTAAAACCAATTTAATCACCCTCTGAAAAAGCAATTCCCTAGATGAAAACAGGAGACGGAAGATATATATACACTCACATGTAAATGTATATATACTATAGTCACAAGTGATATTTCTCCTAAATAAAATTTCTAATGGACTTACTGAATCAGAATGAGGAGAACTTCAGTATGTGTATACTTAGAATAAAATTGCAGAAGCCTCAAATCACATAATCTCAGGATTAGGAGGGAATTTAGAAAACATCTGGTAAAGTCCTCCTTAAAATATCTTCTTGCATGAAAAAAGACTCAGTTCTTCTTAATGTGGCAGAGAAGGAAAATACACAATCATTCATTCAACTAATGCCCAACATGACCCTATAACTGGCTTAAGACTCTGTAATTGTTGCATTAAAGTATTTGTTGTGGGAGGGAAAATAGGTTTAGAAAAAGAAACAAACTTTTCAAAATAAAATTCTGCTTTAAGTTAATATTTTGGTTCATAGTGGTACTGACAGTTTCATCATTTATGAAATAAACTTTAACCTTCTAAGGACTGTAAGAAAAACTCTCTGTGATACCACATTTAGGAAAAAGAGATCAAAATGCCACCTGTTGGCATAAGAGCTGTTTAAAATATGAAGGGAAAGCATCAGGAAAGCCACAGTCTGGGAGACTCGGAAAGAATCCAGCGGTCTTTAGCCTGGAGAAGGGTGCTGCGTTACCTGTCTCTACGTAGTTGAAAGCCCACTATATCGAAGTGGACTGACTTGTTCTGACAGAGGACAGAACCAAGGTCAGTAGGCGGAGGCTATTGTGAGACCAGGTTTGACTTTGTCGTAGGGGACATATGTTGAGTACTCCTCACAGCCTCCTCAGCAAGTCTGCACTTTTTTTCCCTCTTTTTTCTTCCTTTTCTTTTCTATCCTCCCTCCCTTCCTTCCTTCCTTCCCCTTCCTTTCCCTTCCCTTCCCTTCCTCTTCTCTTTCTTTCTATTTTTTTCTCTCTCTCTCTCTTTCTTTCTTTTTTTAATTCTATGCATGAAAAAACTTGAAGCAAAGAGAAGTTAAGTCACATTCCTAAAGTCACATACCTAGAAATTAGAAGCACAGGTGGTCTGGCTCCCCTCTGGGGGTCCCCTGCGAACTAAGAGTAAACAACTCACATCTCCACTCTGGTGAACTGTGGGGATCTCCTTGGCTTGGCTCTCTTTGCAGAGTAAAGAGTATAGTATGACATTATGATTAAGAGGGTTGATTCTAGCACCAGCCAGCCTGAACTCAAACTTGTAGCTTCTCCACTTATGAGCTGGGGTTAGTTTCTTATTCTCCACTGAGCCTCAGCCTTCCTTATATGTAATATGTGAGTAATGGTAGTATTTATCTCATTGGGTTGTTTAGAGGATTAACTGTTTTAAAAAATACAAAGCATTTACAACAGTGTCTGACAGTATATACTCAAATGCTAACTAAATTATTTAGAGTTCCCTGGTTTGGGGAAAGTTTACTTTTCCTTTACAATTCATCTCTTTTGAATTTCTCTTTGCAGATATAAATCGTTCAATTAAAAGCCCCAATTCCCCCTCCCCCCAGTTTTATAGACACACACACAGATCTCTCCCTTAGAAGGCCAGGTAGAAACGTGGAAAACAAATATGGCCAAGGCAAGTGATTTTGAATGTGTGTTCCTCAGAACATGAGTCATTTGTGTGTAGTTAAGTGTTTTGTGAAATATCCATACATAAAGAAGTTTAAGAAAGGCAGAGTTACATAAAGATCAAAAGGTTCTTGACTGCATGACTTCTCAGAGTCCGTAATATGGCAGTGTGCATTGTGAAATCGCCAAGGACAGGCTGGGCGCGGTGGCTCAGACCTGTAATCCTAGCACTCTGGGAGGCCGAGGCATGAGGATCGTTTGAGCTCAGGAGTTCAAGACCAGCCTGAGCAAGAGCGAGACCCTGTCTCTACTAAAAATAGAAAGAAATTAGCTGGACAACTAAAAAAAAATAGAAAAAATTAGCCGGGCATGGTGGCACATGCCTGTAGTCCCAGCTACTCAGGAGGCTGAGGCAGGAGGATAGCTTGAGCCCAGGAGTTTGAGGTTGCTGTGAGCTAGGCTGACGCCACGGCACTCTAGCCCAAGCAACAGAGTGAGACTCTGTCTCAAAAAAAAAAAAAAGAAATCTCCAGGGAGGGACAGAGTGTGCTGCATGTCACAAACCTTTTCTTTGACTCAGTAAGCTGTATTTTTTCTTAGATGACTCTTGCAGCTATGCCTCTGTTGTAAACACTTTGAGCAAAAGGGATCTAACCCATAGGCAAGGAGACAAGAGGTGTTTATCTGGTTCAAAACCTCAGCTACTAATAAACCGTGCTTGGGACTAGTCCTGAGCAATCTTAGTAAAACCTGAAAGTCAGTGACTTCAATAGATTGAGGACCGTTTACTGAACATTTTGTGTCATGTCCACCTGGAGTGCTACTAATCTACAGACAGGTAGATAACTCAGAAGGTAGTTATTAGTCCAGAAAAGCAGGTTGAGGCAGTGATGGGCATTCCTACATCTGGGTGATCAGATAAATACATCTCACATCAAGAAGCAGTTAATCTCTCAGAAGCCTGAATTTCACCTGTAAGCTGCTGACCCACAATAAATCTGGCAAGGAATGTGCATCCCAATAGCATCTAATCCTTTGGGTGGTTTGGGTTGTTTTTTTTTAAGAAGGAAGTCAGGGGGTTCTGTTTTTGATATACATGTATTGAACACCTACTCTTGGAGCCGAGGACTGGCGAGCTGTAACTTTGTGAGTAAGTGCTCAGCTTAGTGAGACTCGCTGCACTGTGATGGACACCTTCACAGTTCGCAGTATCCTTTGCTTCACCTGCGCAACGAAAAGTCATCAGCTGCGTGGTGAGGGTTAAGGAGCTCTAGACCCATACTGATCACCTGGGTCTCTCTCATAAAACAAGAAATGGTTGGAGTGAGAAGCAGAGAATTATTAAGGAGGTACCTTTATTTTTAGTCAGCAGTTAAATCAGAATTAATGACAAGCAACAAAAACAACCTAGACAACCTGTAGTAAGGGTGGCGAAAATTATAATATTTAGAAAATTGACAAAAATTTTCCTCTTAGAAAGTTTTCTTTTGTCCCTTGTTCTAATTGGAGATTGCACTTCTTAATTTAAAAAGTAAAAGTAATCTGTTTTAGTGGTATTGCCTTAACAGCTTTATATAAGAATTATGTGTGAACATGTTAAGTAACACGTTCCTTTTTCATTGGGTGGGAACTTTCATACCTAAAGTGACCTAATTCTTTATCTCATGTTCTATTTCTCCCTCTTTAGTTTATCACCTAGGATGCTTCATTTGCGTTTAAGTAACAAAAAGGTTCAAAATGGCTTAAGCAATAAATGCTTTTATCTCATGTAACAGGAAGGCCAGGTCTAGGCTCTGGCTTGGTTACTTCTGCAACTCATCGATAATATCAAGTATCCAGTTTCCTTCTATCTTTCAGTTCTGCTGTCCTTGACATCTTGGTTGTTGCTCCCCGACTGATCTCTTCATATTTACAGAATGGTTGCAGCAGCTCCACACATCCCATCCTCATAGGGCCATGTCCATAGGCCAGAAGAATAAACATTCCTTTCCTGCATCCTTTTTTATAAATAAAGAACATTTTTCTAGAAGCCTCCATCAGACATCTTTCATTTCTTATTGCCCAGAATTATATTATGTGTCAATTCCTAAGCCAGCTTCTGGTGAGAAGAGTAAAACCACTCTTTTAAGCCGATCACATTTCACCCAAGGCTGGGTCTACCTCTCCTGAGGCTCATGGATGGTAAATACTTACAACAAAATCAGGGCATTACAATAGTAAGCAAGGAAAAAAGGCTACAAAGTAGTCAACCAACATTGTTCGCTGTAGGTGGAGACACAAAAACGAAAGAACTCAACATTTTTTGGCAAATTTATTTCATCTGGCCTATAAGATAACCTTGCTCTTTCAAATACTACAGGTGTTTCTACTATAGTTGTTGCGTTTTGCATTTAGGACAAAGTTCATGAAAATTTGTGAGTAAAGAGTGGCAGGAGAGCTAGGAGTGGCAGTTAACCCAATAATCACGATTTCAAGGAGAATAGTAACAGGATAGTAAAAGTGATGCCCAGTTGAACAAAAAGGGGTGGAATAAAATAGTTTGAGAAGCTACTGTGCCTCTTTTTCATTCTCTGCTTTTCTCGACATCTACCATT
>NW_012140524.1:1180079-1215798 GCF_000956105.1 Propithecus coquereli
AAAAAAAAAAAGAAGCCACTGAGAGAGAACTGAATTCAGTGAGTTAATTTTGGACTTCAGATCCCTTTATCGTGTTGATAATCCTCTTTAGCCATGTTCTAAAATTAATTCCACTAACCAGACAATACAATTCCAAGAGGGAACTCGAAGGCAGGAATCTGACCTAATGGTGTAGAATTTCCCTTGGGAAACACAGCTATGAGAGAAAAAATCAGTACCTGAAACACAATCTACAATACTAAGTGACTAGCCAATAGCCAAGAAAGGGAAACAACCTAAGTGTTTGTTGACAGATGAATGGATAAAGAAAATGTGTATATATGTGGGATATATATATGGGATAAATATTAATATATATGGGAGATATACATGGATATATATAGAGAGAGAATACTGTTTAGCCTTTAAAAAGAAGACAGCCCAGTCATATGCTACAACATGGATGGACCTTAAGGACATTATGCTAAGTGAAATAAGCCAGTCACGACAAAGACAAATACTGAGCGATCTCATATGTGGAATCTAAAAAAATCATACTTATAGAAACAGAGTAGAGGGTGGTTATGGGGGTCAGGAAGTAAAGGAAATGGGGAGATGTTGGTCAAAAAGTATAAACTTGCAGTTATGAGTAAGTTCTGGAGACCTAATGTATGACATGGAGACTGTGGTTAATAATACTATTTGGTATACTTGAAATTTACTGAAAGAGTAGATCTTAAATATTCTCACCATGAAAAAAAACAGTGAAAGATTATGAATATGTTAATTAGCTTGATTGTGGCAATCATTTCACAGTGTGTACATACATGAAAACATCACATCGTACACCTTGAATGTGTATTATTTTTATTTGTCAATTATACCTCAGTAAAGCTAGAAAAAGATGACTACGTGACCAGCAAAGTCTGTTTTCTACAGTGTATTTGCTGGCAAATGTTAAGAGGGAATAGTTTCTGTATGATGAAAAGAACCTTTAAGTAGACACCTAACTTAGGTCACAAACATTTTTGGAGGCCTGCATGAAAACCATCTACAGTTGCCTAGTATAACATCTCTGACAAGGGCTCTGCTTGACAAAAGCCATCCGATTTTTGACTGCATGTTGTGGTGTTTAGGAAACATTACCAAGTCATAAAGAATAGTCCTATATTGATTTGTGAAGTTTTTGCTCTATGGATCTTTGGGCACTCAGCACCCAGCCCAACTTCTGCAGCCCCTGTTGTATCATAGGGGCTAGAAGACCAAAAAACTACATCTTTCAGCCTCTCTTATAGCCAGGGTTTTGGATTCAGCTTCGGTTCTGCCAATAGGATGCAATTGGGAGGATGGTGGAGGCCATTTTCCAGGAGCTGTTGTGGTTGGCAAGCAAGTATTACTATATCAGTATCTAGTCACCAGTCACCAGCTTTGTTAGTGTTGGCAGCCATGACGGTGGCAGATGTGGTGATAACTGCAGCAGCTGGTCCCCCAACTTCTGCTCCTCCAACTCTTCCTACAGTTGTGTAGACACCAAATCTCTGTATTAAATAGGGATCTGCTTTCTGCTCAGATATCTAGAGTGATTTCTGTTTTCTGCGTGAAAACTTGATATAGTATTCCAACCATTTTTATTTTCTAGGAATTGGGAAAATGAGCTTTCAAGAAAGGCCTAATTTTGTTTGTCAATTGAGTTTTTTATTGCTAAAATGGGATCTTTGGTGTATCATAAAGATTTATGTTTCTTAAATATTAGGCTCAACTTAAATATCTGGTCATTTTCACATATAAATCTAATTTTTTCTATAGAACTTTTATTTGATCTTAGGTTACTATTCTAATAACTAATAACTAATGTGTTTAACAGAGTGATTTGCCCCAAATAATTAACACCTTAATTAATTAGATTCGGTTAAGCATGTTAAGCTATAATTACAAAATTTCAGTGTAACTCAAGGCCTTCATACACCTGACAGGGTAGACTCAGATACTTAACACACCAAATTTCCTGAGCAGTTAAATGGTGCTTAAAAACCTAAGAAACTTGAGCTTAGAGATTTAATACTTTTAATTCCTTTAAACATTCAAATACTATTTATAAACCAAATGAATACTTTCCTCATAAAAGTCACAAGAGTGATATTAATTAAACATTTCAAATTAAAATCACAAGTACAAAATGTCAGATTGTCCTAAATGGACTAAATGTGTTAAATAACAGATGTAGACAGATTATAGTGATGATTTTAAAACACTAAGTGTACACAGAAGTATTAAAATTATTATTTTGATTTCTGTCCTAACTTCTATGGTAGTTTCTAAGTCTTTGCAGGATTACAAAATTACTTTGTAACTAAGGAAAGCATATTTATAATCTCAGGGTAGCTGAGTCCATTTGGTATGAAATCAAGGATCAAAAAGGCATCTCAGATCTGGGTATAGTCGGAGATTCCAGACCTGGACAAGGGGTCTGGGTGCTGGCTCCATTCCATTCTACCTAAGCCATAGATGATCTCTCTCTCTCTGCCCTTTCCTACAGATTATCCTTCTTAGAGTTATAGAACTTTTGAAGCACATGTTTTTTCCAGCTACCCAGTCCCCTTAACCAACATCTTTCAACATTTCATTATCTTAGTTGGGGTGAATTCCTTGCTGTACGTACACACACACACACACACACACACACACGAAAACTGAGATTGCAACTAATCTCTTTTTTTTTTTTTTTTGAGACAGAGTCTCACTCTGTTGCCCAGGCTAGAGTGAGTGCCGTGGCGTCATCCTAGCTCACAGCAACCTCACACTCCTGGGCTAAAGCGATCCTACTGCCTCAGCCTCCCGAGTAGCTGGGACTACAGGCATGTGCCACCATGCCCGGCTAATTTTTTCTATATATTTTTAGTTGTCTGATTATTTTTAGTTGTCCGATTAATTTCTTTCTCTTTTTAGTAGAGACGGGGGTCTCGCTCTTGCTCAGGCTGGTCTCGAACTCCTGAGCTCAAACAATCCGCCCGCCTCGGCCTCCCAGAGTGCTAGGATTACAGGCGTGAGCCTCCGTGCCCGGCCGCAACTAATCTCTTTCCTGCCTTTTTAGAGTTAATGGAATTCTGCAAGTGCGTGCACACACACATTTTATACTTTATTACCAATCTCAGCCATTTTTTAAAGAACATTATGTGGATATTGCTGACTTTTGGCCCTGATTTTAAAAGTCTAAAAAAATTAAAATTTAGAAAACAATATTCCCTTAAAAAGGAAAAAAGAAAAAAAGAAAACTTCCTTTTTTCATTCTAGGAAAAAACTGTTGTCCCTGAAAGCTTAATAGATTTGAGCTCACTTCCAGGTCTAGAATTTACATCCTACTTCAAAGAAATTTTCTCAGATCAAGAATACTTAGCATTTTGAAATATTTTAAAATCATTTTTGAACAAGCCCCTACTGGGGCCTTTGCTTTCAAGAGTTTTACTTAAATTTTGGCAAGCAGATAATTAAAGCCATTGATTTGTTCTGTCTTTAGCTCCTGTAAAATATGCTGAAGTCTGAGGTTTCTTGTAGGAATTTCTTCTGCATCAGGAAAACAATTAGAGAAAGGTTATTTCCAGCAATGCTTTGCTTGGCAAATTAATCTTTTCTGAAAAACTATTCACAACATTAGTGCAATACAAAAACTCGAGTAATTAGTCCAACTCTTCATTCTTAGAGTTTTAGGCTAAAGTTCAACATTTCTTGACTCACTGCCCCATGACTCATTATTTTGAAAAGGTGTGTTCAGGACTCAGACCCCGCCTTTGATAATCACAGCAATAAAACTCAAAAATGATGATCAAAGTTATTCATGTAGTACCTATATACAGCATTTGTATCTATATTCCACAGTTATTTATTGATACTTGCTTATCCTTTTAAACTCATTGTTTTGTTTTAGGAAAGCATTCCATTTATAGAGTCTTGCAGCTATAGAGTCACAGTTTATCAAACAATTATAAAATATTTGAATTTTTTGTTGCTTTTTTTGTTTTTTTGTTTTTGAGACAGGGTCTAGCCATGTTGCTTGGGCTAGAGTGCAGTGGTGTCATCATAGCTCACTACAACCTCAAACTCCTGGGCTCAAGCAATCCTCCTGCCTCAGCCTCCCAAGTAGTTGGGACTTCAGGCATGCACCACCATGTCTGGCTAATTTTTTTAATTCTTTGCAGAGATGGGGTCTTGCTTTGTTGCTCAGGCTGGTCTCAAACTCCTGGCCTCAAGCAATCCTCCCACCTCTGCCAAAGTGCTGGAATTACGGGTATGAGCCATTGTGCCTGGCCAAAATGTTGACTCTTTTGATGTTACTGTGTTCTAACAAAAACCAAGCATCCTTTGTGGGTAAATGGAATCTAAGTGGTATAAGAAAGACATTTCTATCCCCCCCAAAAAAGTTCCTGTTTGAGTAAGATATTTATGTCTGGTATGTCATAGTACCTGAAATTCAACAATTAGAGATTAAGACTTCAGTTAAATAGAAAACCTCTTTTAACATACAAACTCTCTTAGACAAGTTACAGCAAAAGTTCACCCATAATCAGAAAACTATATAAAATAAATCAGTGACATTATATAATAAATTATCATACAATAGAATAATATACAGTAAAGAAAAAGAATGAGCTGCAACTATAAGCATCAATGAAAATAAACCTAAATTAGATTATGTTAAACAGAAAAAGACAATATAAAGTGGGTATGATTCCAGTTATTTAAAGTTTAAAAACAAAACCAAACTAAAAAGAGTTAATAATAGATATAATATTTATGTGGCTTTAAAAAGCTATATAAGAGTAGCCAGTGTCCAGGAGCAGTGGCTCATGCTTATAATCTCAGCACTTTAGGAGGCCACAGCAAGAGGATGGCTTGAGGCCAGGAGTTCAAGACCAGCCTGGGCAACATAGCAAGACCCTGTCTTTACAAAGAATTTTTAAAATTAGCCAGGCATAGTGGTGCATGCCAGTAGTTCAGCCACTCAGGAGACTGAGACGGAGGATCACTTGAGGTTGCAGTGAGCTATGATGATGCCATTGCACTCTAGCCGGGATGACAGAGCCAACCTGTCTCTAAAAATAAATAATAACGGGAATAATAATAATAAATTGAACAAAGAATAGCCAGTAAAATATTAACACCAGACTTAGGTCATCAGTAACCTCTGGGGAGGAGGGTACAGTTGGGGAGATTCATGTGGGGGCTTCCAAGGTATTAAAAATGGTCTATTCCTTAATGCATATAGTATAAATTCTCTAGTATATGACATGATTTAAAAGTTTAAAACTAATTTTATTTTATTTTTAAAAATAAATTTTATTGTGTATATTTAAGGTGTACAACATGCTAATATGGGACACATACAGATAATAAAATGGTTACTACAGTAAAGCAAATTAACATATCCATCATCTTGTATAGTTACCCATTTTTTTTGTTGTTTCTTTACAAGAGCTGATAAAAAAAACTACTCATTTAGTAGGAATCCCAAATACAACACAATTTTATTACCTATAGTCCTCAAGATCTCTAACCTTGTTCATCCTACATATCTGCTACTTGTATCCTCTGGCCAACATTTCCCCACTTCCTCCCCCTGCATCAAAACTAATTTTAAAAATTAAAGATGATTCATTGCCCTGATGTAAAATTTTTAAAAATTTAAAGATGAGCTGCCCTAATTAAAAAGTGGAGGGGAGAAGAGCTTGAGGCAGACCCCCTACGCCACCACTTACCCTACCCCTATCTCTACTGGAGGCCATGGTGCACCACCAGGATCCCCATTCTTGATTTGAAGCACACATCCCTGGTTCCTGGGAGTGTCAGCAGCCACCATCTCTCAGGGACCAGCCTTTGACTGAAAAGAGCCATAGCCTGAGTTTACACTCGCTTCCTGCGAAGAGCCCATATCCACAGACCCATCAAAAGGTCCAGCCCTTGACCCCTGATAAGATTCAGATGTGATGACATAAACATGCAAAATAATAGAAATATTCGGGGTTAATTGAGGAAAAAAATGCCAGCTAGATAGGTATCACTGAACACAGATATCACTGTAATGTGGCACATTATTATCAAAATTGTATGTTGTCAAGGACCTCTTCAACTTGTTGAGATGTTTTTCACGAGTCCTCTTATAGTAACAAAAATGTTTTAATGTTTAGAATACAAAAGTCCACATGATGGAATTTTCAGTTTTGTTTTTGAGGATGTGCATTCTTTCATAAATGTAATAAAAACAAAATATACAAGCCCAGGTTATGACTTTTAAAGAAATATGCGAATGATCCCACTTCAGTTTGCTGTGATGAGGCTGCTGTTTAAGGACTGATGTGTAGAGATAAGGAATTCGAAGTCAAAGGGACAAAACACCTTGAGTGTGATACCAGCATTTATCTTACAGTCTTGTTTGAGAATCAAGTGGTAACTTCCAAGCTCTGCATTCAATAGAAAATAGCACGCTTTGGTCAGTTCTGCTCAACAACAGGGCGAGCTCTGAGGGGGACTCCTAAGTTATGCAACAAATGGGGAATTTTGAGAGAGTTGGAAAGTATCTATTTTGGCTGAAAATGGAAATGAGTACAAAAATCATCCGAGGGCTCCTGAGTTTCATCTTAAGAGAGGAATGTAAACCCTCACTATTATTTTGTTTCCTTCCTTCAGTCTTTTTGAGTAACAGTGTCCATTTGGGTGTGAACTCTAGAAACCTACCCACCTGGGATTTCTGGGCACTCCATCGGCTCAGGGATTCATCCAGTGAAATCTCTTTCTCAGAATGACACTAAGGAACATTTCGTGGGATAGTATGACAGTTATTACATCAATGCAAACATAAAGAAGCCAACATACCTCCAAAATACTTAATCAACTTTCCCTTAGATTATATTAAGGCTTTGCCATCTTTGAACAAACCTAGACCTTTTCAATACTATTCATCCCTTCATTCATTAAATAAAAACTTATTTGGTACCTGTGACGTGTCAGACACAATGCTTGACACTAGTGATATGATGAGCAAGATAAACGTGATCCCTGCCCTTGTGGAGCTTACACTTTATAGGGTCTGTGGCTTCACTGAAAATTGGCAATCTCTGTATAACGCTGAATGGTAAAGAAAAAGTTTAATTTATAAGTCACTCCAAATCTTTGTTCTATAACCATTTCCCATGAAAAACCATCTATTAGACCTTTAAAATGGGCCCAGGACTGTTCTTAGTTTCTACCTGAAGAAATGGGTAGTCATAGCTGGAGAGACAGAATGAACACATGTAAACCAGCCACCAAGACATTCATTTGCTATTTAGCCTAGAGTGCTACAGAAACTGAAACGGGAAAAGCCTACTTCCAAACTTACCCTAAAGGAAGGATTTGGACTGACAGCGATGGTTCCACGTGGCTGGAACATTACTCACAAAAGTGAAATACAAGAAAATATCTGGAAAGGCCTCAAGTCAAAGCATTAATCAACACTAAATCCCAATTTTCAGCAGATACATTCGTCTTAAGCTCATTCACAAGTGCGCTCCTATCCATAGACATACACCCTCCGAACATAGCCCTCCCGCTCAGATGGTTCATGGTTCGCACAGCTTATTCCAAGGGGTTTAGAGTTATTTTGAAGAAGGCAGCAAGTTTAGTTATATGTTTGAAGCAATACCCCTGAGATCACAGCAATAATTCTCATTTGTGGGGTGCACACTGCATTGTCTCTGCACGTCTTACTGTCTCCAATTTCCACCAGCAGTCAGACACACCCGGGGGTTTAGTTGTCCAAGGCCACATAGTTAGTAAATGGCAGAGCCAGAATTCAAACAGACTTCCAGTCTTCAAATGCCATGCACGTTCTTTGAAACAAAATCCAAGATGATTGCACAGATTTTTTTGTTTATTCATTCTGTCTATTCTATAATATTTGTTTCCACCTTGTCCAGGTTTCATCTGGTGTTCAAGAAAGCATGTACCACTGCTGTCTCGGGGTTAAATGGTCTGTTCAGCTATCTCTTTGCTTTAGAGACTTCCTGAAGCTCGAGAAATGATAAGCTTGGTTATATTGTCCATCATTCTGATGTGACGCTTCCCTTTATCTTATCTTGAATAACCTCTGACATACACAGAAACTTACTCTTGGACTTTCTCAACCTACATTCCATTCTGGCATTAGCATAAATGGAACTAAATTGTTATAATAACTATGAAAATTCCATTATAGCTAGCTAATATAATACTCACCACCCTCCATCCTCTAACTAGAGCCACATTAACTTGCCACAGTTCTCCAGACCTTTTATACATATTTTTTCATAATTCTATGTCTTTGCTTATACAGTACTGTTCACATGAAATATCTTTTCCCCTATTTCATCACCCGGCAAACTTCCTTTCATTCCTCAGGATGTAACTCAAAGGAAATTTTTATGATGATATCTCAGATACCCCAAGCAGAGTTAGTTGTTCAAATTGTTGTTTTAAAGTTCTATGGTCCTGGGCCGGGCGCGGTGGCTCACGCCTGTAACCCTAGCACTCTGGGAGGCCAAGGCAGGTGGATTGCTCAAGATCAGGAGTTCGAGACCAGCCTGAGCAAGAGCAAGACCCCGTCTCTACTAAAAAATAGAAAGAAAATGATCTGGACAACTAAAAATATATATATATAGAAAAAAATTAGCCGGGCATGGTGGCTCATGCCTGTAGTCCCAGCTACTTTGGAGGCTGAGGCAGGAGAGTGCTTGAGCCCAGGAGTCTGAGGTTGCTGTGAGCTAGGCTGACGCCACGGCACTCTAGCCTGGGCAACAGAGCCAGACTCTGTCTCAAAAAAAAAAAAGTTCTATGGTCCTATAACTTTACCAGTCACTTCCCCATCATATTGTCTGCGGGCTGGTAAGTTGATTGAGGTCAGGACTGGTGTCTCAGTCATCTGTGGATACTCAGCTTCTCGTGAAAGGTTGGGCACTAAATAGGTGCTCTACAAATTTTAATTACTGAGTAGGTGAATCAGTGAAGACAGCAATACTTGTATGTGAAAATAAATATGTCCTCTGCAGTGTTTCTTGTAGGACCTTCTACTTGGGAAAGCGAGTCCTTTTTCCTTTCATAGTAGCATCCCTTGACTCAGCTGCGCAATTCAACTTACCTCCTTTACCAACATCACTTTCCATTTTTTTCTACACTTTAAAGTGTGGCTAGGATTTTAGTCTGTTGTAAATTGTGGGCAGTATTATTTTCAATGTCTTAATTTACTAGAAGTATCCTTTGGTCATTGTTCTCCACCTTTTTTTGGTAGGACCCTCAGTGTGGCTGTTCTATGCCCTTCTCTGACTCCCTGGCCCTTTCTCCTTGGCCAGTTCTGTCTCCTGGGATGCCCTGGCACAGTGTAAAATTCTACATAGGGGAAAAGCACAAGCATTAATCCAAGCCTCTTGGACATAAGTGAATGTCTCCTTCTTACACTAAAACCACACATGGGCAAAGCAGTGAGGTAAATGCCATCGCTCATTATGAACAAGCGCAGCTGAATCCATGCAAGAAAGGATCTTATAGACACACATATATGAGGTAGAACAAAGGCTAAAAACTTAGGCTCTTCTGAAGCCACCTGAATCTAGGTTCAAATCCCAGATCTGCCACGTAACATCTGAGTTACCTTAATTTCATCATCTGTAAAATTGTTATCAAAATTATACCTATATCATAGAATTGTTGTATTAATACCTGCCAATTTATAGCATTTATGGCCTTGAATTGTCACCTATTAAGTGAAACACTTGGACCAGGAGATCAACAGGTTTACTCCAGCTCTCAAGTGTCCTGTGATTTTGTAGCCTCACACGTTCCTCTATTTCTTCTCTTAATTCCTTCCTTAGATTTAGAAAAGAAAGGGAATTAACTGTCATTGTTTACCACCAGTCTTTTAGGTTTGCCATTGATTGACGGGTCCTTTTTCCCTAAACTCTAAATCCCCACAGGCACATACACAAGAACTAGTTAATGGACAACTCTCAGAGCAGCTAAACTGCTTTCTTTTGGACAGGGGAACTCTTAGCTCAAAGGTTAGATTGAAGATCTTTTTCGGTGTATCTGAAACATCGGTTTCTACTCTTCCGGGTCATAAATCATCAGACAAGAAAATTGTGACTATATTCAGCTATGGTTTAAATCTCACAAGAAAACTATGATTACTTCTAGATTTTTCCACTTAAAAATATGGAGATTTTAAAGAGAATTCAAAGTGGAATTAAACCGTTGAAAAAACAAACGTGAAAACTTTTAAAAACTAGAAGCATTTAGCGTAATAAGAAGCGGCAGAAGGCAAACTTAATAATGGTCTTTAGGTCAGGTGTGGTGGCTCATGCCCGTAATCCTAGCACTTTGGGAGGCCAGGGCAGGAGGATGGCTTGAACCCAGGAGTTTGAGGTTGTAGCGAACTATGATGACGCCACTGCACTCTAGCCTGAGCCACAGAGCAAGACCCTGTATTGAAAAAATAAAAACAAAATAATGGCCTTTAGTCTTGAAAGACTTTAGCAAAAGAATAGTAACAAACAATTTTGAATCTATTTTGGGCACAGAACAAGAAAATTCCTCTTGTGAGTGCTTGGTGTTAGCAAATACACTTTTCCTTTTCCTTATTGCCTTGCATCTAGCTTTCCTGGTCTGTACATTAACCAACGTTTATTGGCCTTCTTAATGTAAGGATATTCCTTATGAAAGAGCAGTTTCTAATCTGCTTCCTCTCACACTGCTATGAATCCGAAGATAAGTATAAGGGATGTGGGTGTGTGAGCTCTATGCTGAGGTCTATGCTGAAAGTCTGCATTTTCACAACCACCAGGGCCTTGTTAAGGGCCTTCCTAGCACTTAGAGGAGAGCTGGGACCAGGACGTCCCACAGGAGCCCTCCCTCTCATCTAGTGAGAGCATTGACTGCACCATGCCCCACCTGGGGGCTTAAGAACATGTCCATCTTTTTACTCAGGATCATGTCACATGCCTCTCACATTGGAAAAGAAGAAAAAGGAATGCTTCCCTTTTGTCTTTTTGTGGACATACAAGCTATCAAGACCACCACAGTCCTCACTGATTGGAGGAGAAAAGCACCTGGGGTCAAAGGTGGCTGCAGGTTACAGCTATAATAATAAAGTGCATAAAATGTGTCAGCCTTTGCCAAAGAGGTAAATTATTGTTTCAACCCTGTCAACAACTTCATGAAGTAGACACTATTGTCACCGTATTTTCCTTATTCCTTTGAGACAGGGTCTCACTCTGTCACCCAGACTGGAGTACAGTGGCCTCATCACAGCTCACTACAACCGGAACTCCTGGCCTCAAGTGATCCTCCTGTCTCAGCCTCCTAAGTAGCTTGGAGTACGGGCTTGCACTACCACACCCGGCTAATTTTTCTATTTTTTTGTAGAGACAGGGTCTTGCTCAGGCTGATCTTGAACTCCTGGCCTCCAGCAATTCTCCTGCCTTGGCCTCCCAAATGTCACCATAATTTAGATGAGAAAGCTGAAACTGAAAGCAGCTAAGTACCTTGCTCAAAGTCACAGCCAGAGAGAAATGGAGCTGAGGTTCAAGACCACATTCTCTTACTCTAAAGCCTGTTTCTTAACCACATTCTATGGCGGCCCTGATCAGAGGGACTCTCATCCAAACCCTGAAGGCTTGTAAAGCTGTAGGAGCAGGATGGGGGCTGCAAGGGTGGGTAGGGACCAGCTCTCAGAGAGGGGGTACTCAGGGTCAGCAGGACGTCCAGCAGCAGAGCAGAGGTTGACACGCAAATCTTGAGCTAACCCTCATCTAAGGACCCCTGCAAAATCCAGACCCTGGGTAAACTGAACAGAGGGAAGGATTAAAGCCCCTGGAGCAAGACCATGGATCAAACATCAGCACGCAATGGCCTAAGCTGAAGAAAAGCAGTATCAGGCAGAACAAGACCCATTCTGGATTCAAGGTTTAAACCAACTATGAAAATACAGGAGTAGAAGTGAGTTTAGACCTGTTTGGATTGCGATCGGCATCACAGACTCTTTAAAAGAAGAGGGTTTCTACAGAGCAGTAACAACGGAAAGGACTGACTCATTATTCCAGGACAGGGTCCCTCTTCCTCTGTTCTCACTTTAAGTGACATTTGACATGTGGATGAATACCATCAAGGCAGTGTGTTTAGCTCTCAGAGCAAGGTAAGGTTCTGTGTGCGTGCTACAGGGCCAGGGCTTTGTCCTCAGAGCCTTCATGGTTCTTACAGAGCTGATGTAACCCTGAAGAGAGATGACATTTATAATGATCTGTACCTTTCCCCCAAATGGTTCCCCAATTGGTGCACTGGCATTTGGGGGGTGTTCACATGTGTGCGTGCGTGCATGTGTGTGTGTACATAAATTTACACAAACCCAAATGCCAGGGCACCAGTGGTCTTGACCAACAGTTGCGTACACTGTCTACTCCTTAGACTTTGTATGTTTTCAATTCGGAGCTCCAGGCATCCTGATGCCATCTTTTCCTGCCAGTAGGATTTCACTTACACCCTAAATGCTTTCAATATTGCTGAACAATATCCTCTGCTCAGTAGGTTAACTTCCATTGAGGCATTAACAGGAATATCTTTTTATCCCAAGAAGCACACCTGGAAGAACAAAGCAAGCTTTGTTTCTCATCTGAACAAACAGGTTCAGATGATTTATTCTTGTTTTTTGGTTTATAAAACATAGCATTACCCTTCTTTCTTAAAGCAAAAGTTTTTTTGAAGTCAGAGCCACTGCAGATATATGATGCAGAGTTTATAGGCTCAGGGTGGAGTTTAGAAGGAAAGGCTTACCTCTGATTTATCTCTTTGTGCCTAGCCGAGGATGAGGAAGAAATAAACCCAGACATTCATTTGCTAAACATGAACTGATTTAGAATTTATTATTGAGCATAATCATAATGCATTTGTCTTAAATTTATATACTAACCATTTCTTTCATATACCTTTCTATATTTGATTTTTACAACAATTGATCAAGTCAACAAACAAATATGCAAGTGCCTACTACCTATAAAGCACTATGCCCAACATTGTAAAGGACACATTACTGACATTTTTTTCTGGTAATAATTGCTAATACCTATTAAAAGTTAAAATCACATACGCTTTGATCAGTAATTGAATTTCTAGGAATTCACACTACATATGTATTAGTACATACATAAAATGGCATATGTAGTAGTATTCATATAGCATTATTTGTAATAGCTAAAGACTAGTGCTATTGATCATCAATACATATTGGATAAATAAGTTATAGCTTTTTATGAGACTATAAAAAAGAATGCAGGTGCTCTTTCTGTACTGGCTGGAAACTTTGCCAAGATACGATCTTAAATAAAAAAAAGAAAGATGCAGAAGAGTCTATGTGGTATGTTGTTATTCGTGTTATATACAATATATTTGAAAAGATGCAAAAGAAACTGGTAACAGTGGTTGTCTTCTGGAACAAAATTGGACCTATCTTTAAATGCCTCAGATTTGACCCCGTAGGCTTTTGACATTAATCCCAGGATATAATCATCAAATGGCTAAGATCGCAGCTCTTAGTATGTATTAAAGAGTTATTTTTATAATGAAAAGTAGTACAGGCTTATTTCTATTCGTGTCTCTTTTATATATTTTTACATGTGGGAAATTCAAATTTACTTTCCAATTTTTCACCCAATTGGCAACTTAACCAGTCTTTGAATGGCTTCCAGGTCCTTTCCATCTTGGACAGACTCCAAGTGGACTCTAAAAGAAATAACTCCCTCCGTGTTTGCTTGTGTATCGTTTCAGTACTGCCACGAACAATATTTTGTAAAGTTAATGTAAATGCATATGTCCTTAAATGTTAAAATATGAGGGAAATAGATTGCCTCAGAGAAAACAAGACTGCAAATAAGAAGAGTGAGCAAAAGAAATCTGACAGAAGTCAAAAAAGAGCAAGAAAAATCAAGGATTAAGTTAGCTGGGGTCTGAAGTAAGGATTATGTGTGGGCATTAAGAAACTAAAAAAACCATTAAAATCTAGTTTTAAAATATTCCCATCAGGGGATCCGGGAGAGATTAACCACTGCAGGGGGTTGGCTCATATGCACTTTGTTCTGAACTGCAGAACGGTCATGTTAAAATGGGGTATGCACCCCACAGAAGGTGCAAATTTATCCATTGGGAAGCATAGCTTTTAGCTTTCCAGCCCCTGCAGCACAGAAGAGCATATAGGAGTCAGGGACAAATGTCAATGCATAACTAGCACAAATGGCATCAGACCACGAGAGCCTGATGAGTTCACCTCACAGCAGACCTGAGCAGCAGTTTTAGTACCATCAGACTGTAAGCTCCTGATGAACCATAAGCTCCTGATGAACTATAAGCTCTACAAGGACAAGAATCACTTGTCTTCTTATCAGTTAAATTTCCAGAGCCTAATACAGGTCCAATGTGTAATAAATAGCTCTTGAATGAAAAACTCCTTTAAAGATCTTGTGGAGAGTGGTAAAGACAATGTCCTTTGCTGTCAGAATGATCTGGATGCAAGTACTGGTAAGTCTCTTCATCTGTGAATTTTTGTGAGAATTCAATAAAACAATGCATGTAAAGCACTTAGCACAGTCCTCAGCACACTTAGTGCTTGTTTCACTAGTGTTTGCTGCTATTATTGGTACTATCATTACCAAACTTTGGTGTTACCTCAAACACCAAAACATTTCATAGGAGGAAAATGTGGTTTTAAACTACAGGTCTTTAATTACTGATGAGCCTGCATATTTTTATATTTTATTGGCCTCATTGGGCTTTGTGTGGATGTGTGATTTGCCCATTCATTTACCTATTGGAGTATTAGACTTCTCTTTAATTACTAAGCATTCCGTACACATTTCAGATATGCTTAATAAGTTGTTTCTTACATGCATTATAAATATTTTTATTTCATTTCTAAAAGTTATAAGCAGAAGTTATTAACCTTTTCATCTATGGCCCCACCCTTTTTTAATTTTAGAGAATTCTATCCCACCTCCCTATATGTATACTAATGTTTCTTTATTTCATTAGTATTTTATAACCACAATTTTAATGGCTACAAAACATACCAGCAGGAATTACACCATAATTTATTTAATCAGTCCTCTACTTTTGGATGTTTAATTTTTTCCAACAGCTTGCTAGTTAATAACCTGATATGCATCTTTGTGCTTGTATTTTCTCATATTTCATATGCTCAAAACCACAATATATAAACATTTCATTATTCTTATACATATGGCCATTCTGGCATTGTCTTACTAAATAACTTCAATGTCGCAGCTCTATATTCAACCTACCGTTTTGACTATACCGGCTGGGCACAGTGGCTCACACCTGTAATCCTAGCACTTTGAAAAGCTAAGTTGGGAAGATTGCTTGATGTTAAGGGTTTGAGACCAGCCTGAGCAACCATGTCTACAAAACAATTGAAAAATTAGCTGGGAATAGTGACGCGCATCTGTAGTACCAGCTGCTTGGGAGGCTGAGGCAGGAGGATCGTGTGAGCCCAGGAGTTTGAGGTTGCTGTGAGCTATAATGACACAACTGTACTCTAGCCCAGGCAACAGAGCGAGACCCCATCTCAAAAACACAAAATGAAACAAAACGAAAAAAACAAAACAAAAAAACAGGTCATATTACTAAAGAGAATCAATTTGTATTTGAGAATCCTCCACAAAACATTAAGAACCCTTAACCCAAAAAATTTTTTTGATTAACTTCTTTTCCAGAGTAGAAACTTTAGATAGAATGTCCATGTAGTTTATTGCCAAAGAGGACATTTTGGAGAGTACAAGGCATTATACTAGGAATTAGGCTGAGACAAGAGGCAGATAAACCAGGGCCATGGTCACCTACTTACAGGAAGCTTTCTCAAGTATATAATGTGGACTAATGTTAGCAGTCCATAGGGAGTATCTCAATGGGTGACATGTGCTATGTATTTGGTCACAATCTGAGACCGCTGTGTTCCTGGTTCCCACGCCCCTAAACCTGCTCTAAACTGTGCTTGGAGAAGAGTTAGATGAGACACATAATGAGAGGAGGGGGTATGGGTGTCTAAGATTTCCTTTGGTTTTAGAAAAAGTAGCTATGGGAATACAGACAAATTGTTTCATTTGCTAGTTCTGTTAGTGAGAGCCTTCCAGTTTGGCTTCCCACCCATGAGCAGCTTTGAATGAAATCAGTGGTGGCCACAACTGCTTGGATCTGAGCAGAACTGCTTAGGTCTAGATTGAACATTTCTGTAAATATGATATATATTTCATTGGTTAATTGCCACTTTCTAAATCTTCATTTTTCGAAATCTGTCACAAAACAATTTACAGCCATGTAGACATGAACTTAAACTGGCTTCTGCTACTTAAGCAAACTTCAGTAGGGAGGTGATAGAAGAATGCATTTTTAATCTCCTCTCTGCTATGGTGGCTTAACTAATGAAGGTAAAGCTAACAAACAATAAATGTGACCTTTGTCTAACATAATTGCAAACAGGCATCTCAGAATTTTAGAGCTGGATGAAATTTTAGAGTTAACCTAATATAACACATTTATTTTTAAAATGAGAACACCAAGGCCTAGTGTGTTGAGTGACTTAACTCAGGATGTACAGCTAGTTAAGGATGAGCTGAGACAACTACCCATGTCTATGACTCCTAGTCCAGTGGTCTTTGGACCACTGATCTTTGTGTTACCACTCAAAACCATATTTTATTGTTGTTGTGAGGACGTTTGACTTTTCCTCTTGGGGCAAGTAAATGCAAAGTATTTATCCCCATTATAATGTTATAGAACACTAGTTAGAGAGATGTTTTCAGACTTGCTTCTCAGTAGATAATTAACCATTCAGTGCTTGCAATAGAAGCACATAAAGCTTACATTGAAGACACCAGGGAAAAAAAGACAAAAATAGGCTTAATCAAAATGAAAATGCTCTGCAAAACAGACTGATTGCTTATTGTTTTGCTTCTCCAATGGAGATATAAATTCACTTGGCCTTGATGAAAGGACAATGATGAGATGATTGATTTGCTTGTACACTGTGTCAGAGAGACCAGAAAATTACCAAGGTAAGTTAAGAAATAGAAAAATTCCAAAATCGATCTTAACTATCTTAAATGGATAGTTAGAATGGAAAGTAGAAAAGGAAAGATTAAAATACAAAACACCATAAATATCTGAAAATATTATCCAGCCATATGGGTACAGGACCTGGTGCACATGGTTATGGCAACTCTGAGACCTCCAGGCTATTCCACTGGCTACACAGCAGCTTAAAAGAAAGAAAAAAAATTTGTATGTATCCTTCTCTAAACTCTAATATGGAAAGGAAATGCACATTTGGTAACTTTTTTCTTTGTCTGGTTATCCTCCTACAACCAGCATTTAAAAGAAACTAATCTCTTCTATAAAATGTTTGGATGTTATGATGACTATCAGCTCAAAAACATTAAAGCCATTTCAATCAAAGAACGTAGACTAGGTTTCAAGACACTTGGCTTATGTGAATTCATATTTGTAATAGAATTTAATGGCCTTTCCTTTTTGTGAGAAGGATGAGCATTATTGATTTCACTTTTTTTTTTTTTTTTTTTGAGACAGAGTTTGGCTCTGTTGCCCTGGCTAGAGTGCCGTGGCATCAGCCTAGCTCACAGCAACCGCAAACTCCTGGACTTAAGCGGTCCTTCTGCCTCAGCCTTCCGAGTAGCTGGGACTACAGGCATGCGCCACCATGCCCGACTAATTTTTTCTATATATATATATTTTTAGTTGTTTGGCTAATTTCTTTCTATTTTTAGTAGAGACGGGGTCTTGCTCTTGCTCAGGCTGGTCTCGAACTCCTGACCTTGAGCAATCCAATCACCTCGGCCTCCCAGAGTGCTATGATTACAGGCGTGAGCCACCACACCCAGCCTATTGATTTCACATTTTAATACATTTCAGGGGCATGACGAGCCTGAATAGTAAAAGCATCTTTCCCTTGTTCCATCTAATGCAGAGAAACTTCCTGGAAGGAACTAGTTTGAAACTAAAGGGGAGCAATTGCCTTGCAGGTGAGGATGGGCAGAGTGGGAGGATTCTTTTGGACGTTAGATGTGGGTTTCAAGAATAATGGAAACAGGAAGTCATGTGAGAAGAAGCAATTATGAGGCAGATTGACTTATAAATTATTACACAAAGACAACAAAGGCTTGAAAGCAACCTTTAGAAATTCTTTTCCTGTTCCCAAGTGGTAGGAAATAGGAATGTCATGGAAATACTTCAACCGGGAGAAAAGCCGTAGCTAAATCCCTGAAGTAACCTACAATTTCTCTTCCTTGTTCCTATCAGCTCCCTTTCACACCCTATGTCACCACTTATGTTTCTGAAGAAACCTGTCTATACTTTAAGTCTCCAAGAGAAGTGATTATAATGATCAGAATTCCTCAAACTCCTTTCTGCTGTCATTTTCCTGCGACCTTGGGACAGCTCATATTTCAGCCCTACCTGGATCTCTGCTGTAATCTGAGTGCATACCATGCTAAAGACAGAGAAACGCTTCAAAATTAAGTAGAGACCAGTTAAAACACTATCACTCTTAACTCTGTGCCTACTGAATGCTATTATAATTGTTTACATTTTGAAAACCAAACCATATAAAACAGGGATACTTTCAAAGAGACTATTGATGTGGCGTTTTATTGCAGGAAAGGGTAATTACGAAATAGATGTGCCCCTAATTCAAGGTCAGCTAACCTCAAGTTATTACAGTTGGGATAAACCATATTTTCTAAAATACTTTTTAACATGTATTCATTCACTTTTCAAGCCAATAAAAATATCAAGAATCAGCTTGGTCACCTTTTCTTAACCCAAGTGCCAGTCATGGGTACAGTCCCATAACATTTTAGCCATCAATGTAATTCCAAAGGTTGGTTTGTTTGTTTTTTTATTCGGGGGCCATGCTAATCTTCTCTGTACTGTTCCAATTTTAGTATATATGCTGCCGAAGTGAGCACTAATTCCAAAGGTTTGAAAGTCCCATCCCACCTTCTCTTATTCCTGTCTTTTGGACAAGCCTCGTTTATTATACCAACACAAATTATGAAAGGAAAATATTGATTTCAATGTATTTTCCAAAACTATTGAGGTCATTGTGCTGTCAAGTCTTACATAGCACCTGCTCTGATACTACCTTCTACACCGGACTTTGCTACCCCTTCATGAAATACAGCTAAACTTGAGAAGACATAAAGTAGAACTCAAATCTCTTTTTTTAAAGACTTTACAATAAATTTTGATCCCAGGTAGAAATTTTCTGTTTTTCATCATCCCCAAAAATTCTTCTCCATCAAGCACGGGCCATCAAGTAACGCTGACATACTTTTCTAAGAAGTAGAGTTTCTTGAAGTGACAAACCACAATATGAAATCATTCTTTCTGGTGTAAAATTACTCACACCTTTAAAAGCCAGACACTTGTGTGTCATATTGACCAGAATTCTCAAGAATGAAAGATTCCCCTCTGAAAAGGTTCAAGTCTGCCTGTGTGTTAGGTACTAAATAGAAAGCACCCTTGGCTGTGGGCTCAGGAGAATTCCGTGCTATACATACTGAAATCTGTCCCTAATCAAAGTGGTGGGACATAAGACTGCAGATCAACAGGTTATGATTACAAATTTTCAGATATTTTGAATAACATGAGAGAACACACCCCGATTATTTTCTTCACCATTTGGGATTATGTTATATAGGCTGTTGAATGAGTATCTAAAAATCCTATTGAAGTTACTATTGGGCAATAAGAAACTAAATTCACTGATAATTATACATGCAAAGAAACTAATTATTAAAATAATATTTCATTTTGTTATGTGGATTTATAATGTTTAGAAATGGAAAGGTCTTCCGGGGAATGGCTTGGAGCATGACGGCCCAGATCCCTGTTCCGGGACCAGGGCACGCACTCCCACAGCTGGTGGGAGTGTTGGCTGCTGATGGCTCACACCTGACTCTCTTTCAGCACATCTCCCTCCGCCAGAAGCGGTGTCCTGTATTTTGCTTCCTCCCCATGTGCATCCCAAATTTAATGAGTAGTCAATAACAGGGTAAAAGGTGTGTCCTCTTGCCTCAATTCAGGATGAATTTTCTGAGAGGAAATCCCAGCTCCAGAGCCCACTATGAGATTGTCAGAGACCTCTAATTACAAATTGTTCACAGTTCAGCTTCTCCCTCTGCTTCCCCCATTCCATTACCGGTGTGTTCCCAAGAGCACGCCTCAATTATCCTCCTGTACACAAATCTCCAACTTAGATCCAGGGAACTTGACCCGCTGCTGAGAGGGGTCCTGGAAATCTGACTCTAAAATTAGATTCTGGAGCTGAATCACCTGCCAGCCAGCTTGTCAAAAAGAACCTCATCCCTGGTGAGTGGAGTATTCAAAGCACCTGCCATGCTTGGGCACGTGATTGCTAATTTGAATCCAATCATGCCAAGCTGTGTCCCAACCTAGCTACCTGTATTTAAAATACGTAGGACTTAATGCATTTAGTGTTTCCACTTTCTCTCGCTATAGCTTGGACAAGACTGCCACCTCCTGGAGAAGCTAGTGAATATTGGGGGACTGAGGCGCACTTGGGAAATCGGTACTACGAAATTGCGTCTCGACGCCAACTCCGTATCTCTCCATGACAATTCCTAAGACTTTAGAACCCCTGTGAACAGGTTTTTGCATAGAACCAAGACCTCAAAGAACTTGCACATCACGATGTTTTTACGTGAAAATTTAAATAAAAGTTAACATTTGTAGAGCACTATGTACAAAATGCTTTAATTCTTAATCCTCACAACCCTATGAGGTAGGAACTATTATCATAAACATTTACAGTGCAGATGAGGAAATTGAGTTTTAGGAACGTTAAGGCTATACAGGGCCCCAGGCGGAATCACCACTCGGATAGCCGGAACTCCAGTGGCTGCCTAAAACACCAGCTCCGTTACTAAGTAACCGCCTCGCGCACTACCCGGACATGCGCAGAAAGACACTGACGCACTTCCCTAGGAGCGTTATAAGGCGGGGTGCAGCGGGGCCGCTACGATCCCGGCATTCCTTGCGTGCCGCCACCAGGATGGCGGCGCCCATGGTGCGGCTTTTTTCTAGGGGCTGGTGGTCTAGTGCCCTAACCCCGTCGGGAGTCTTGCCCTTGGGGATCCGTAAGGCCCACTCGGGTGCTCAGGGGTTACTGGCGGCGCAGAAGGCTCGGGGTCTGTTCAAGGATTTCTTCCCGGAGAAGGGTACGAAGATAGAGCTCCCAGAGCTCTTCGACCGTGGCTTGGCGGGTAACTTTCCCCAAACCATTTACTGCGGCTTCGATCCCACAGCTGACTCGCTTCATGTGGGGCATCTGCTGGCGCTGCTGGGCCTGTTTCATTTCCAGCGAGCGGGCCACAACGTGATCGCGCTGGTAGGAGGCGCCACGGCACGGCTGGGAGACCCGAGCGGCCGTACCAAGGAGCGCGAGGCGCTGGACGCAGAGCGCGTGGGAGCTAACGCGCGCGCCCTGCGCCGGGGGCTTGAGTCCGTGGCGGCAAATCACCAGCAGCTCTTCAATAATGGGTGTCCCTGGGGCAGCTTCACCGTGCTGGACAACGCAGCTTGGTACCAGAAGGAGCACCTGGTGAACTTCCTGGCGGCAATGGGCGGTCACTTTCGCATGGGCACGCTGCTGAGCCGGCTGAGCGTGCAGACACGGCTCAAGAGCCCCGAGGGCATGAGCTTGACCGAGTTCTTTTACCAGGTGCTCCAGGCCTATGACTTCTATCACCTGTTCCAGCGTTATGGATGCAGAGTCCAGCTGGGAGGATCTGATCAGTTGGGCAACATCATGTCCGGATACGAGTTCATCCACAAGTAAGAGCCTTTAGACCCAGGAGAAATACTGGGCCAAATAATTTACACACTAGTAGCCTGTGTTTCACAATTAGGGTTATGGAATGCTGCTATTCGCTGAAGCCCTTGTTGGTTTTATCCGCATTAAGCGTCTATAATGGCGTTAATAACACTGGCTAGTGAGAACTAAAGGGCCAATTTAAGAATATTAAGAGTAAGGGGCGTATTCTAGAACTCTGCGGGAAAATAGATTACTAGTCAAGATTCGGTATGTCTGTTTTGCTTCCCCTTAGTTGCCCTCTCAATTTCTGACAAACTGTTCAGGTTTGGTTATACCTGAACGTGACTGGGCCTTCTTGAGTAACATGTCTGCCTTAGCTCTGCACCCACCATGAAGCTTAATGTTACTCTTTGGTTGACATCTCAAAAAATTTTTTTTCACCTCCAAATATTGACAAGTAACATAGGTTTTAATAGCATTCTCTTGAGGGAGATGAAGTACAGGGCTAGCCCAGGTGCTGCAGAGCCAAGACTCATTTTTAAAACATCTTTAGTGTCTCTTCCTGGCTGCTCCTTCACCCCAGTTTTCTCTACTCTTCCCACGCAGCCTTTCAGAATCTAGTCTAGTCCCTAGTTATGCAGTACCTCCCTTTGGCTTGCGCCAGAGCCACTCAATGCAATTGTAGTTCAGAATGGCAAATTCAAAACTAGAGTGAATGCTATAACAGTACATAAGAGGGACAAGAATCCAGATTTAGGAAGTCAAGTTTTCTTGGAGCAAGTAACCAGACTGAAATCTGAAGTGTGAATAGTGGAACCTACCACTACTTGTGTGTGCGGCACATAATGAAGTCCTTCTTTATGCATAGGTTGACTGGAGAAGATGTGTTTGGAATCACTGTCCCTCTAATTACAAGTACAACTGGAGCAAAGCTGGGAAAGTCTGCTGGCAATGCTGTTTGGCTAAACAGAGAGAAAACATCTCCATTTGAATTGTATCAGTTCTTCATCAGGCAGCAAGATGATTCAGTGGCAAGGTGAGTTCTTAATAGCAGCTGAGTAGAATTAACACCATAAACTCCTGATGTAATTTTAACCATTGCATTTCTATGTACCCTTATAGTTCTTTGTTTTTTACTTTGTCTGTTTACACATAAACCATTACATCACAGAACAGTGCGATTTTTACTGTGTTCTAAAGTTAAACCTTTTTTTGCTGGTCAGAGCAGAAAACAAACCAGAGTGGTTGGCTAGAAAACTTAAAGCTAAGTTTGTGATCTATATCTAGCAAGGTTCTAGGATTTTATCACTTGTGTATTCTAGTTCTTTCAATCTTCTCTTAAACTTTACAACCCTTATTTTCCCCTAGTCTCTCTTCTTTCACAAATATAACTCTAAAGATCCTTTTTAAAACTGATTTTCTGGTTGTGCACGATGGCTCACACCTGTAATCCTCGCACTCTGGGAAGTCGAGGCAGGAGGATCACCTGAGGTCAGGAGTTCTACACCAGCCTGAACAAGAGTGAGACCCCTGTCTCTGCTAAAAACAGAAAAATTAGCTGGGTATCATGGCGTGCACCTGTAGTCCCAGCTACTTGGGAGGCAGGAAGCCCGCTTGCAAGCCCAGGAGTTTGAGGTTGCTGTGAGCTAGGTTGATGCCATGGCACTTGGCAACAGAGTGAGACTCTGCCTCACAAAAAATAAAAATTAAAATAAAAAATGATTTTCTCATTAATTCACATTGCCTTAAATGCTTAGACTACAAATTAATGAGAAGAGAAATATACCTGCAACAAAAAGTGAAAAAAATTTCATTTGATACTGTTGTATCATCAAAATAATCTAAGAATCATTCTTTAAAATTTTTTAAATATATATGACTTTCCTGTAAAACAAAAAACACTGTTGAAACCAGGCACAGTGGCTCACACCTGTAATCCCAGCACTTTGGAAAGACCAGCCTGGGCAACACAGTGAGACCCCATCTTTACAAAAAGTTTTTTAAAAAAATTAGCCGAGTGTGGTATCATGCACCTGTAGTCCCAGCTACTTGGGAGGCTGAGGCAGGAGGATTGCTTGAGCCCATAAATTTGATGTTACAGTGAGCTATAATTGGGCCCCTGCACTCCAACCTGGGCAGCAAACCCAGGTCCTGTCTCTTAAAATACACACACACACACACACACACACACACACACACACTCTCTTGAAAGAAGATCTACATAAATGGAGAGTTATGCCATATTCATGGTACAGAAAGATATCAGTTCTCAGTTTTATCCACATATTCAGTGCAATGCCAACCATCTCTAAACAGGCTTTTTCTTGTGGAACTTGACAAGCTCATTCTCAGATTTATGTGGAAATAAAAAGAGCTAAGATGATGTTTTTGAAGAACAGAGTGGAAGATATCATGCCTTATTACAAAATTACAGTAATTAAGGGTTTTTTTCTTTAGATTTCGGAGCATGCTTGATGATATAGTCCTAGGGTTTTGATGTATTAAGAACTGATAATTTTTTGAAGATTTCATTTTCTATCTAGTTTTAGTATATAGAAATACAATTAATTCAGTGTATTACCTTTGTATCCAGCAATCCTGCCAACTCAGTTATTAATTCTAATAATGACTTCTAGGTTTAAAGTACAAGTCTAAACTTACAGTTAAGAGACTAATGGAACAGATTAGAGAATCCAGACAGCCCTCTAGCATATGTGGTCATCTTATCTCTGAAAGGTGGCACTGCAGTTTGGTAAGACAGTGTTTTCAATAAATATTGCTTAGGTAATTAGATGTCTATACTGGGGGTGGGGGTGCATGGAACTTTAACCTTACATAGTACACAAAAGTCAATTCCAGGTAGATTATAGACCTAAATCTATAACAAAAGACAAAATAATAAAGCTTTTAGAAGATAAATAGGAAAATATCTTTATGATTTCAGGATAAAGATTCTTAAACAGGACACAAAAGGATAAAATTGATAGACTAAATTAAAATTAAGATCTGTTCATCAAAAATCAGTTAAGAGTGGGAGAAGATATTTTCAGCACATCTACCTGATAAAGAGCTCGTATTCAAATTAATATAAAGAATTTCTCTAAGCCAGAGAGAAAAAGACAACTCAGCATAAAAATGGAAAGAGACTTGAGCAGGTACTTCACAAAAATCCTACCCAAAAGCCAAAAACATATGAAAAAGGTGCTTAGCCCTAATAACGTGAAGAAAAATACAAGATAAAGGCACAGTGAGATACTATTACACACCCTCCAGAATGGCTAAACAAAAGAGCTGGCAGTACAACGTGTTGGCGAGAATGTTCGAAGGTGATGCTAGAGTAAACTTAAACTTATAGAACCACTTTGGAAAAACATTTGGCAGTACCTACTAAAGCTGAATATGCCCGTAACCTATGATCCCGCACTTCCTCTCCTGGGTGCATACCCAGCAGAAATTAGTGTATGTGTACATCATGAGAAATATGTGGGGATATTCATAGCATTATTAGCAATTGTCCAAAAGTAGAAACAACACAAATGTCCGCAGTGGAATAAATAAATAAATACATTGTGGAATATTCATAGCATGGAATGCTGTACACACAGCATTATGGATGAATCTCCTAAACATAAAGTTTTATAGTCAGGCAAAACTAAGTGATACTCTTTAGGGAGGCATATTGAGTTGTTAAAAGTGTAAAGAAGAACAAGTGATTGCCATGAAAGACAGAGTAGTAGTTAACTTGGAGGGGACATCGAGGTGTGTGATATATTTGGGCTTCCTCAGGTAGGGGTAATATATTTCTTAACCAAGGTGATGGTTCCATAGATGTTTGTTCTATAATGATTCATTAAGCTGGATCTTTGTAATTAATGTACTTTTTTCTATGTGTTACGTTTCACCAAAGAAAATGTTAAAAAAGAGGATACATATAGGACGATATTACAGTCATGCATCTTTTAACAACGGGGATACATTCTGAGAAATGAATTCATCGTTAGGCAATTTTGTGGTCGTGCGAACATCAAAGTGTACTTACACAAATCTAGGTGGTACAGCCTGTTGCTCCTAGGCTGCAAACCTGTACAGCATGTTACTGTACTGAATACTGTAAGCGGTTGTAACACAATGGTAAATGTTTGTATCTAAATATAGAAAAGGTACAGTAAAAATACAGTATTACAGTTTTATGGAACACTGTTGTATATGCAGTCTGTCATTGACCGAAGCATTGTTATGAGAAGCATGAGTGTATTTATGTCAATTTTTAAATTGCACAATACTTTTTATTTATGGGTACATACACATAAGAGTACAAAAACAAAAACATGCTTGGAAAGGATTTAGATTTAGATTAGTGGTTATCTCTGGGGGCAAGGAAGGGAATGTGATAAGACTAGGGCTTCCATCTATATCTAGACTATGTTATTCCTTTGAAAAAGGAAAGATTGAAAACAAAAATGGCAAAATAATAACATCTTAAACCTGAATGGTATGTGCATGGGTATCTATTATTTTCAGTACCTTTCTGCATATTACATTTTATCTTTAAAAATACAAATTTTAAAGTAAGGATATTCTTTAAAAGGTAAGGGAGCTGGAGATAAAAAATTAAATATGTGCTATAAATGTAACACTTTATTTTTTTGTCCCAAAGGTTCTTGAAGCTCTTCACTTTTCTGCCTATTCCAGAGATTGACCACATTATGCAGCTGCACCTCAAAGAGCCAGAAAAGCGGGGTCCTCAGAAACGACTTGCTGCAGAAGTAACAAAGCTTGTTCATGGACGAGAAGGACTGGATTCTGCTAAAAGGTAGCCTTTTAGTATAATTAATACTTGATAAAGTTATTTAGTTGATAGACATGAGAAAATTAGGAGGTATGCTGTTTTAGGGTTATCTTGTCATTTATCACTGACAAGAATTATCAGTATTTAAGTGCTTTAAAAATAGCCCATTTATTGGAAAGATTATCTTGCATTAAATTTATGAATTATACCAAATATAATAGACGTTTCAGAAAGTTTCAGTCTGGAACATGGGCACTCCATAATTGGTTGATGGGTATTAGAACATGTATTTGAATAAGAACTTTCATGATGCGCTTAAAATATATTTTTCAGGTGTACACAAGCCCTTTATCATAGCAGCATAGATGCACTGGAGGTCATGTCCGATCAAGAGTTAAAGGAGTTGTTTAAAGAAGCTTCATTTTCTGAATTAGTTCTCGACCCTGGAACAAGCGTCCTAGATACATGCCGCAAAGCAAATGCCATTCCAGATGGTCCCCGAGGGTAAGATTATTTAACTTTTAGATTCATAGTTAATTCACGATTAAATGTTACCATTCACAGCACGTTTCTAGAGAGGGTGTTTTCCTGATGCTTTAATGACATCTCATTCCTTATAGAAGTTAGATTAGTCCAAGAATAAAGTAAAAACTGAGAGTACTTATTGTTAAAAATACCTTAAGTTTTCTATAAAGTACAGTACTTCTATACTGTCTCTTACTAAGTCTAATCCAGTCAGTTTTTCCTCCAACACTGGAAAAGTCTTGTTTGAGGGACTACATACAGTGTTCAGTAAATATAGTCAAATATGGTCACAATTCGAGAAGGTCACAGAAACAGGTGCCCTGAGGGAATGGATTCACACAATCTTTATCATACTCAGTCTGTATCCTCTTTATTTTGGAAGGCAGGGATGGTTACCCAACCTATTTAAAGTATTAGTTAAATTTATGAAAATGAAAGCATATAATTTCATAAGACTATTAGGAACTACATAATATTCCCCTTGAGAATTGCATTTTTCTTATTTAAGAAGTGAGAATATTTTAATTCTTCAGTTATGTGGTATTATTAGGGAATAAATAAGATGTTCCACAAAAAGTAATTGGACATATGATTGGTTCTTATCCATTTTAAACAAGCAGTGAGATGTAGAAGGAAAAGCTTTAGTTAGCCAGAAGTCCCTGGCTACGTCATCTACAGGAGTTCTAGCATAAGTCAAAGTTATCAGCCCATGGCCATGATTATGAATGACATTTGTTATAGTTGCTGTTCTCTTTCAATTGTTTTGGATTATTTGCCTCTATCCCAAAGAGCCCTAAATTACTCGATATGGAGGAAGGACCCATTGTCTCCCTTTGCATCACCTGCCAGTCCACCTTATTGATTCCCTACTATGCCGGTTTATTTAATGTACACTGAATTTGAGACTGGTGTCATATAACTTCCCTATGGTGAGTCACTGATTCTAAGGATCTTCCTCACAGTGGAAGCAATTTTCATTTTCTTTTGAACTTTCTTATAGTGTATTTGCTGATACTGGAAGTTTTACCACTACTTACGATGACACCACATCTGATTTAGCCTGGGTTCTAAGTAATACTGATTGTTTTTTTTATATTGTATAAACTAAATAGGGTTGGGTCTGTGCGTTTAAACAAAACAGAACATGATCTGCAAACTGTAGCAAACAGACTAAAATAATGCTTCATAAAGGAAAGATTTTCTGTTCTTGAATAATGTAGACTAATCTAGAATTTATGAGATCAGCTACTGATTTTCTGAAATCAACTAATTTCATTTTTAAGAAAATTTTTCTTTTGCTGGGCATAGTGGCTTACACCTGTAATCCCAACACTTTGGGAGGATGAGGCAGGAGGATCAATTGAGACCAGCCTGGGCAACATAGCAAGACCCTCATCTCTAGAACAAATAAGAAAAATTATCCAAGCATGGTAGTGCACACCTGTAAGTCCTAGCTACTCAGGAGGCTAGGGCAGGAGAATCATTCGAGCTCAGGAGTTCGAGGATGCAGTAAGCTATAATCAAGCCACTGCACTCCAGCCTGAGCCATAGAGTGAGACCCTGTCTTGGGGGAGAAAAAGAAAAATTTTCTTCATTTTAGTCTAACAAACAATTTCCTATTATTTGCATAGTCTCAGAATATAATTTGCACAGATTTTCCAATTTCCTAAAGATTTCTGTAGATAATGCTGTAGTTGTGACTTGTCTCATGGGTACCTTACTAAAAGCAACATTGTTCTTCCATTTTTGGAAGTTTCTTTTCTGTGACTTTTTTTCTGGGGAACATTCCAGAAAGTACCTCCATTATTCCCTATTCACTTCATTTTAAAAACTACTGCCAACCAAATAGTTCTATTAATAGCAAGAGCTGTGAGATAGCCAGCTCTTTTTCTCCACTACCCAAGAAACCTACCATTACCATTATGCCTTACATCTGCTCCTTTTGAAGAGCATTTAAAGGAGGCACAATCTACTAGAGTAATTAAGCTTGAAGGGAACAATTCTATACTAAATGGTCTTAATTGGAGAGCCTCTGAAATTTAAGGGAAATAATCTTTTTGGAGGAGAGGTCAACAGTGACTGGATCACTCTAGTTACTAAACATTTCTATTTTTAGGTATCGAATGATAACAGAAGGTGGAGTCAGTATAAATCACAGACAAGTAACAAATCCTGAGAGTGTTTTAGTTGTTGGACAACATATTCTCAAGAATGGACTTTCTTTACTTAAAATAGGAAAAAGGAATTTTTACATTATAAAATGGCTTCAGTTATGATGAAAACTCCTTCTGGTTCAAACAAATTTATCCATCATTCATTATCAAGACATGAAAGGTTGGCTCCAGAACTTACACCTTCGCTTATGCAAATCAGAAAAACAGTGGAGTATACACTAGGCCTCAAGTGTGAGTAATTTCATTATTTTTATGGGTTGGTTAATAAATAAGGTGTCTGTTTAGTGATGGGATATTTTATTTCTGATCCACAAACATTAAAGACTACCATAGAAAACCATGATTTCCAGGGTTAATCTCTTTTTTATAAAATATTATATTTCATGAAAGAAATAAATGCTGTCTTACCTATCCCTGCCCTTCTTGCTCTCCATTTGGCAGATAAAAGCAGGTAGTGTAAGTAAGGAATTGTGGCTGTTTTTACATCAGGTAAGGAGCATGGATCTCACCAGTGTTACGCAGTCATTATAAAACAAGCAATGCCTCTAGTGTCCACATTAGAAATGGGAAAAACCAGTACCAGAAACTTGCAAATTTCTCATTGTTTTTGTTGTTTTAGGAATAAAGGACAAAAGTTAGATGGGGCCATAGTCGGCATTAGAAATTACAGTCAGAAAGTTTTTTTCTAAGAAAAGAAGAACAAAAATCAGTACTTGACTTTCCAGGCAGTTTTTCTAGTCCTATGCCTGTGTTCCACTATAATTCAGTTTACTCACAGCCTTGTTTTTTCAGTGAATTCCTAAGGTAGCAATATTTTATAAATTTAGAAACTTTTAAATTAGCTTTAACTTTCAATTTCTGCCACTAAGTAGACTGCAACTTAAGTAACTGAAAAACTAAGTAACCAAAGAAATAAAAGAGGCAAATATTACACCAAATATTGAATCGTGAAAATATCAAAAGGTACCCAGGTTAAGGAAAGTTTTCAGGTCAAAACTTAAAGGATTTAGAATCAAGACTGAATTCAGCTGCACAAACATTAGGCAAGTTAATTCTCCAGAACTGTTTCCACATCTGAAAAACCAAGGTAATGGCACCCCCATTTCCCTGAAGATCAAGTAAATCACACACAAAATAGTTAATCATTTTTTCTGAAAACCTTACAGGCAGCAGAGCATGGCTTTAGTGTTCAAATTTTAGCCATTTACTACCTGGATTACTTGGAGCAAGTAATCTTTTTATATGCAAAAATGGAGATGTAATAATACCTCATTCAATTTTGAGGATCCAATAGGAAAAAAGTCATATAACTTTTTGGACACTATAAGCTGTATTGTTCCAAAGTAGATTTAGATGTTAAAAAGCTATATAGTTTATCTAAACCTTTCTCTTGGAGAAAAGTTAGGAAGAATTAATTTATTGACAAACTTTAATGTCATTTCATACCAGCAATTTTATTTATACAGCAAGAACATGCAGGTGTCTATTATAAATGTCAGAGATCATCTCTACATTTCAGAACTTCACTCGGTGTAAGGGCCAACAAAGGAACTGCTTTTTTCTTTCCATTTTAAGATTCTTACTTCTGTTTTTCTTTGTACCAAGTGTGTAGTACTAGCAAGTGCATTACCATAGCATGTCTTTAAAACTAACATTTTCAATTTGAAATGTTTGATGTGCTGGAGAAAGGTGCAGCATAAGTTTTTTCTTCCTTACAAATTCAAAAGGCTAGAAGGGTAGTCAGTCATCTGATACACTATCTGGAAAAAGTATATTATGGACGGCTATAATTTCAAAACTGATGCATAATGACAGAATAATTTTTAAATGTGCCAACATTTTGATAGCATGTATTCTGTCAAACTGGTATTAACAGATTCAAAGTAGTACCACGTATCAGACTAATTTAGGGATTTTTATGTTTGAGATCATTGCTGAGCCTGTTGTTTCTTAGTAAATGTGTGCTGTAAGCTGAAGTTAACGTACTCGTATTTCCCTGCCAGTAGTCCTTCATAAATATCTGCTCATAACCTGAAAAGAAATTTTAATATGTGTAACATGTACTTAATGTATCATCTGCGAGATAGAACTAGATGTCTTTGGGATTTCTACTCATATCTTAAAATTTATAATGTAGTAGTTCATACCAAGAATCATGTAGGGAATTTTAGTAAAATATGTATACGTTTTAAATGTCACCTCCACCCCCTGAATGCAATTTAAGCCTATAAGCCTTTAGGAGTGTGTGTACTCAAATGTTTTTAAGGAACAAACCTCTACCAGTATTTTCATGTATTTTGGTATGAAGGAAAAGTAGCTATTGCCAACTAATACAGAGAGTAGAGTGGTCTAAGTCCCACCTCAAAGTGAATCTGGGAGCCTGGTGTAAGTGCCCCATTTTAGAGAGGTGTCTTAATTAACTACTACTGTATTTGCAAATTAAAGGGAATTTAGGTCACCATTGGATCTTCTAAAACTAAAAGAAACTGGTCATCATTACCAAGTCTTACTAGATAATTGAGTCTAATTGTTTTTAATGCAGGAAATTCTAATTCATGCTTTCAGGTTTATTTTAAATTTTAATGCACTAGGGCAACGTGGACCCAGAAGTGGAAGAGCTGTGTAACTACACAGTATGCACACTGCATCTATGTCAGTGTTTCAGATCCTCTTGAGCATTACGGCTTTCTTAATAACATCATGGGCTGCAGAGAACCGCAGAGAAAAAAAACTAAATTGAAGGACAGGTGGAATACAGTGACTGTATGTGAGGAACTTGCCAACCCGCGTCTTTTACAGGAAGGTCAGTCTACGTCGTACATGCGTTATAGTCATATGAAATGTTGTCTTGGTGCTTTCTTCTTGAAGGACTATGGCAGCAGTTTAAAACTACTAATGAAGATTACACAGGGCATCTTATACACAGGCAGATTGCTTTGTACAACTAGAATATTAACAGTTCTTTTTAGAAACTGTCACAAGACAGACTTGATATATTTTATATATACTGGGAAACTTTAGAAATGGCCATTTATTATTTGGATTAAATGTGATTTGTTCTGCAATACAGAGTACACTTTTAAGTTTATAGCCACTCTTTACATGAGCAGATTCATACCATTGCAATACACAGGAGTTCATAAATAAAATTCTACTCAAGTGGGCAGTAACTAGCAAGTTTCAAGTCAACAAAGTCTCAGTATCATATAGTTCTCATCACCAAAGATGAGTCTCTCGGATTTCGGCAATAATTTGACCGGCTCCTTGTAATGCCTGTATTAAAAGAAAGAAAAAATCTTAATGCTGGGGGGGCAAGGGCAACATACATAACCTAAACATCTGTACCCCCATAATATGCTGAAATAAAGTGGGCAGTAACTAGCAAGTTTCAAGTCAACAAAGTCTCAGTATCATATAGTTCTCATCACCAAAGATGAGTCTCTCGGATTTCGGCAATAATTTGACCGGCTCCTTGTAATGCCTGTATTAAAAGAAATAAAAAATCTTAATGCTGGGGGGGCAAGGGCAACATACATAACCTAAACATCTGTACCCCCATAATATGCTGAAATAAAAAAAAAAGATCTTAATGCTTATTAAGTTATATTAATCTGACTTATGTAGGGTAATTTCTCCCATTTACATGTGGTATATACTAGCTAACATCTCTAGAATTTGAAACCAATCAAGTACCACCAGGAGAAAAACTTCACTATAATATAAAGACTATATGTCTCCAAGGATCAGAATGCATTTTAAACTGTTGGGTGAATATAAAAATTCCTAATATTACCTTTAGCATATCAGCTGCTTCTTTCCTACGCTGTGCCATGTCCTCAGATTCAGTCAGAAGATCATCCAATAAGGATGATTTATACAGTTGTCCTACTAGCTCACTCTGAAGAGTATCTTTCACATGATTAACCAAAAAATGCATTACTGCCTTTGGCACACTGCAAAACAAAACCAAATTATGAAATTTTGGCAAAAATTCTACTTCTAAAAATTTGGGCTTAGATGCTAACCTTATAAAATGATAAAAGTTAATTAAGAATACTGTACTAATTTGGATATTTCCTTAATGGGATAATCACCCTTCAGATTTTTTCCTTAATTATAATCAAACATTAGAAGCCACAGTTGATATTTTGCCTTCTTTTATCTTATCTATCATTATCCCTTATTGTCAGAACTCTGCAATGAGCATTATTCAAAAAGTGGGGAAAACCCAAACATCTTTCAATCAATCAACTAATGATTGGATAAACAGAATATTATATATCTATGTAGTCACATTCTGAGACATATGTTAGGCCATTTTGTCTTTGTAGGATCATAGAGTACTTACACAAACCTATACAGCATGTTTCTGTACCAAATACTGTAGGCAACCGTAACACAATGCTAAGTATTTGTGTATGTGAACACAGAAAAGATGGTATGGGGCCACTGTCATGTATGTTGTTCACTGTTGACTGAATCATTGTTTTGTAGAGCACATGACTATACTGATTCATGCTATAATATGGATGAAGCTTAAAACATGATAAGTGAAGGAAGCCAGACACAAAAGGCCACATATTAGTATGATCCCACTTATATGAAATGTCCAGAATAGGCAAACCCATAGAGACTGTAGGTTGGTGACTGCCAGGAATGACAGGAAGGGTAAAAAGGGAGGTCACCGCAGATGGTACAGGGATTCTTTATGGGGTAATGCAAATGTTACAGAATTGGATAATGGTTGCACAACATTGTGATAAACATACACTATTTTAAAAGGGGTGGACTTTGGTTTGATTCATATATATGAATTTATATCTTAGATTATTTCTATCACAAGGTACAAGTTAAAACATTCTACAGATAAAATTGCTGATTTCATTATGAAGTAAATTAGACTATCTTTTTATCCCTTTGTGCAGTAAAATTTCTTTTACCTGCTAACAGATTACCACAAATTAGATACAGAATATTTTCTAATAGAATTAGATCACTTTATACAACTAAATTTTTATTCTCCCTATTACTGCATGAAATGACATCACAGGCAACATGAAGAAAAGAAACATGAGGCAGTAGACACATGAAAAAACCACTCTGAATTACAATAAACCAATACATGCATTGCCCAGTGAGACATTTATTTTCATACTTTGGAGAACCAAATCAAATAATTAAAAAGGTGTTATCAGCCAAAATAATTAATGAAACCACAAATTTAGAAGAAAATTTTCTTAAGTGTCTGAAAATGTGGCAGCCAAAGTTTTAGAAAGTATTATAACACATCAGGTCCTTGTCATTGTATGTTAACAAACCGAGACTTGCTGTGACAGATACCCAAAGGCTAACAGAATCCATTCTATTGAATAAAAACCTAAAATTTTTAAAAGACATGTATTTTCAAAAGAGTTCATGGAATCATCCAGCAGTATTATAGTCTGTGATTTATATTAAATAATACTAACCTGTCTTGAATATTCTTTCTGACAATGAGAAAATATGATTTGATGAGTCGTTCAATAACCTCACAATCTCGCTGTTCCCGGGCAGATAGTTTTCGTGCAACAGGAACCGGCTAAGTGGAATGGGGAGGAAAAATATTACCTTGGTGCCATTTTGAAATGGCAACACTTAACATTCAAAAGTTAAGTTTTTGAGACTTTTAGTTCCTTTTATCTTTGGAAGTGTTTTCCTACTAATTCGGTAGTCTAATTAGACCTATGCCAAATTCTCGTAGCTTACCACATCTAGCAGATTCACAGCATGGCCTTTTTGTGGACTGGCTGGCATAATTGGAATTGGTTTTGATTTTTCTTCAGCTAGTAACTCTTCAGCTTTTGAAGTTTTCAGCATTCCTCTCCAGTTACCTGTTGTTGGTTCTTGAACAGCATCTCCAACCCCACCACCTCCAGATGCAACCTGAAAAAAACATGTTCCAAAACCTATACCAATCATGTCCTATCTGACATTAACTAAACAAAGCTCATTTTCTTTGACAGTAGTCAAGAACACATATCTAGTATCCATCTGGAATTTAATTTATTCAGACAGAAAATGGGGTCAGAAAGACAGTGGGTGGCATCACTGGAACTTTAAGCTGTCTAAGTAAGAGGTTCTGTTGTAAATTGTTTGCAAGGTCTCAGTCAATTTAGGTCCTATTGAATTCCTTTTTTCTTTACCATTTGCTAACTTCAAAATTCTTCTTAAACACTGTTGAACTATCATTTCTCCAAAAGTTCTATGAACTTATATCTCCAAACATAAAAGTTTATATCCTTCAAGTTGGTTTACATTCCTAATAGTCAACAAAAAATGCCATAAGGTCAGAGTAAAAACTTT
>NW_012140524.1:1215848-1245448 GCF_000956105.1 Propithecus coquereli
AATGAGGGGCAACAGACTGACATCTTCTCTCCCTTTCCCACTAAGGTAAGAAACACTGATTTAAACTGTCCCCACATAAATGTGGACCATTAAGCATCCCAAAAGGCCAGAGTAAAAACTTTAAAAAAAAAAAAAAAAAAAACTGGATATTCTTTTCTTAGGCTGACAATCACTATAAGCTGCCTCAAATGTGGAATATGACATAAACACAAATTCTTCTGAGAAAGGATCTGCTGAAAGAAATCTAGTGCTACCATTAATCACAAGTGCCTTTGCACCTTATTTTCTAGGATATATGTAAGAGTCTTGACTTCTTAAAGATGGCTACAATAATGGAAAAAACAGTTCATCAATATTTAGGAGATTTTTTTTTAGAAGCTCTTTAAGATCACAGTCTAAAAATGGATTATATAAATTTAACATAATGTTATAGCAGTTGTTAGAAAAATGCCAGTTTTGGGGTATCATTCTGAATCAGAATACTGGCCAAAAACTATCTCTAGTATGTTAGTTAAGGTGAGATACATCTAAATGCAGGCAATACATTTATATTATACATTAATTTACAAACGAGTAGTTACAGTTTTAACGCTTGTTAACCATACATGAGTGATTCAGCAAATGAAATCTTAAGAAAAGTTAGCGTATCCAGTGTGATGCTATGAATGAAATAAAACTTGTGCAGTGATTTAGGTGCTTTTAATATCTGAGCACAGTAGGCTGAGAGAAGAGAAGACATAAGGCTTTAAGGTTAAGAACCTTAAATATGGACAATAAGGAAAGGAGATAAATAGGAATAGGTCTGAGTAATTTACACATTATTTAATTTTACCCTAAAAGGTTTATCAAGAATTGACCACAGTCTTAAACTCTCAGTCCTCCTGTTTGTTTTGAATTTGCTTAAGCTTTTGAAGCACATGTGAAGCTATACATTTGGGGGGCCAAGTACAAACTAATTGGAAGCATAAGAAAGAAGCATTAGAGGATTATCCATTAGTACTGAACAGATCTCAAAATCTTTAAAGAGGAAATGTTCAAAAGTAACATTTCCATCTCTGAAATCTTAATTCCCTACCAAAATACTAAATTCAAATCTATTCTTGAACAGGAAAACAGTGGGAAAGCCTATTTCCCACTGTTACTAGTTATTAAAGCCTATTGTTGTTAATTAAAACTAGAATTTTAATGCCATCTTACATGGGTTAGATGAAAGGAACATTAAGAACATAACACAGACAACAAGAGATAGATGCCACTGTACAAACAAGGTTCTTCAATGGTTTTAAAGACAGTGTTTTAGTGAGAACCAAAGGTACTAACATTTTCATTTTGAAGCAACAGACTCACATTTTTAGTTTCTCTTCTGCTGTCCTGAATTAACTGTTAAAAGATATGTTAAAACATGCAATTTAACAAGCAAAATTTAAATACCAATGGCTTGAAATTCAAAAAGTGCAGGATAATTTTCTCTTTAAATTACTTTTTTCTGTGGGCACTTTTTATATTGTAAGCAAAAGCATGTCAAGAATATTTTATAAAATATACATTGTTAAATAATTTTAAAATTTATATTACACTAAAATGATCTGACCTTAGCACAAATATCTCATATTTATATTCTTCTATCCAGTGTATTGTTTCCAGAAGATTATGTTGCACCAAACAGCTAGGCATGCAAGTTTAGATTAGGAATCAGAACAGACCTTGCCATCAGCCTCAGCAGAAGCAGCAGGGGAGGGCTCCTGGGAGGCAGGTGCCAAAGCACTTGGAACTTTAGAAGACTAAAATCAAAAAATGCAGGGGGAAAAAAAAAAAATCAAGGATGCCAAAAATGAATTCAGAAACATTCTATAAATGTGAATTTTTCACCTCTGTAACAAAATAGTAAAATAACATGAAAAACGAAAGTAATCATGGGAGATAAAATTGTTTACCCTGCCTATTTCCTGTACCATTGTCACCATTGTGAAGTGTTCTTCAGGTGACTATGTAAGAAAATCCAAAAGCTTTGTTTTTATTTTTGGTATTTGATAAGATTCTTTTCTGGCAAAGAATTCAAAGTAACAAATATTTATACACATATATTAATATATGTAACTATTATAGGTATTATTGGTAATTAAAACCTGTTACGTGCATATTGTTGTCTTCCCGCTCCAAAAATCTTATTATAATAAAGTCATTAGTCATTTCAACTAATTTTACAAAGTTGACACAGTCACTGAGTTTTTTTTAAAAGGGTGGCTTAATGTTTAAAAGCCACCTTTAAACATTTATTCCAGTGAATTCAAACTACTATTATCTTTAAATTACTATTTTAAACTTGCATACCTTTACTCAAACAATTAAATAGTTCCAATGGAGTGTTAAAGAGAGAAGAAAAAATTACTTCTATGACTGAATAATATTCTGAGGCTCACCAGTGCACCTTTGGGTATTTAGGAATATGCTTTAAAAACATTGGTTTTTTACCTTGTCTCGTGATACACCTGAAGGTAATTCTCTTGCTAGCCTGTTTCTCCTTTGTTCCTATAAAACACCAGCAAGCAAAACAGAAGTGATTATCAGAGCACTGAGATACATACCTACTAAAAAATGTAGACTAGCTTACAGATACATCTTCTCACTGTTGGGACTCATGCCATAATTATCATTATTTTAAAATAAATAATAAATCATTTAATCCAATGCTTCTGAATCTTTTTTTCCTGCCCCAACACACCAGAGGGATACAATACTGTGTCAGTAACAGTGGCTTCCTATACCAGGGGTTCTGAAATGAGGGGCAACAGACTGACATCTTCTCTCCCTTTCCCACTAAGGTAAGAAACACTGATTTAAACTGTCCCCACATAAATGTGGAACATTAAGCCTTCAAAATACCATGTAGTATTTGAAGCACACAGATCACAGAAAACTTAGCAAAGCCTTTAAAAATCACTCTAACCTGCACAGTTTTGTGTTAAATTCACACAACTGCTACACACAAAACCATAACTTGAAGAAGTATCTGTGGCTGAGGTTATCCTTAAAAACTGTTCCATTTTCATTTGGGGACAATATGAAGGGAAAGTGAACACAGTGGTGGTATAAAGCCCTTGCCTCTGGAAAGAAACTGACGGGACTGTTGTTTTCATTTTAAGACTTTTGGAACTATTTGGTTTTATTTAACCATTTTCATGTATTTCTTTAATAAAAACAATACCATCTTAATAAAAAGTTACACTAATTCTTAAAAAAAAAAAAAAAACTGTTCCATTTTCTTTATCCAACTACTTCCAAGAAATAAATAGTGTTGACAACTGATAGTCCTTTCTCTAACCTGGCTAATTTAACAGACTGATCAACTAACTGCCCACTGTTCTAATTTGCTAATGTTATCAAAGTAACTACAGTAAAAAGCTAAAGAAACTTAAATTCAAATCAATATGCACCTGCTACATCTAAGTACTATGGTAGGTTCAAGATTATGAAGATATAGAAAGATGTGGATGTTAATAATGGATCTCTCATAGGCTGCATCAAATACAGTAGAAAAGCGTTTAGTTTAAATATAGTCAAAATTGTTCCTAAGTAGAAAGTATTTCATGAATACTCTCAAACTTACAAAAAGGTATATGTTAACGAAGCAGCTTCACGTTTTATGTATAAGGAATTTTTTTTCCAGAAAATTGACATATTTTTCATTTGTTCATGAGAGATTAGCCAGTGGTAAAAAAATATAGATGATAAAAATATATGGATATTAATCTTCAGAATAGAGTTAGCATGTATAAATGTACATTTTGAAGAGTGATACAAAGCAAAAGGCAGGGAATCTAGAGAACAGTAATTCTCGCCCTAGGCTGTTACCAACCAGTTAGGACCTCAGCAGACCTGACTTACTTGCTTTAAGTAGATAGGTTACCAACTCCTTCTAAGCCTTGGTTTTCCAATCTGTTAACATTATCTACCCTCACAGGTGTATGGTAAAGATTAAATGAGAATACCCCCATAAAGTTCTTTGGCACAGTCATTAAAACCAGAGACATACTCACTGTAGAAAAATACTGATCTGAAACCATATCACATATGACCTTGTCAATATAACAAAACTGCTCTAGATACAGATTTCAATGTTAAAAGAACTAAATCCTTAAACTAAGGAAGTGTCTACATGCTAAATTTTTTTTTTTTTTTTTTTTGAGACAGAGTCTCACTCTGTTGCCCAGGCTAGAGTACCATGGCGTCAGCCTAGCTCACAGCAACCTCAAACTCCTGGGCTCAAGCGATCCTACTGCCTCAGCCTCCCAAGTAGCTGGGACTACAGGCATGTGCCACCATGCCCGGCTAATTTTTTCTATATATTTTTTAGTTGTCCAGCTAATTTCTATTTTTAGTAGAGACAGGGTCTCGCTCTTGCCTCAAGCTGGTCTCGAACTCCTGAGCTCAAACAATCCACCCGCCTCGGCCTCCCAGAGTGCTAAGGATTACAGGTGTGAGCCACCGCGCGCCCGGCCTCCTTGGCATATTTCCTGGCATAAAACAGGCACTAATATGGTACATGTCTATTTTATAGTTATCCCATGCTTAATAAGTTTGATATGACTGAATTATAATAGATTTTCTACCTGTGAAAAAGGACAGTTTCAACTGTATTTACCTCTATATTATTGTTCATTAGCCCACAAGCATCAGCAAAGTCTGGATGTTTTGTGTTGATATAAGCCAATTCAATTGCCACTAAGTTATGGACCTAGAAAAAAATAGAGTTAGGCTATCTTCAAAACTATGTCAACCTAATTTTAGTTCCAGAAATTTATACATAAAATTTACTAAACAGACAATACTGAAAAAGTACAGGAAATTCATGCCTAAATAATTACTCAATAATTAGATTCCAACTGATAAATCTTATGCCAAAAATAATTAGTTCTAGCTTTAAATTATTTACATTTCTGCATCTAAAATTGCATTACTAAGGGGGAAAAATGACATTAAGGTAGCTAGAAGTATTTTACTGTTAAGAAAAAAGTTATCTACCTGATACAAATCTAAGTTCCAGGGCTTTATGCAACTTTGCTATTAAAACTTCAGATCATCCACTATTCCATGTCAAAGTTTTAGTTGAGTAACAACAATAAGAAAACAGTTCATAATCAGACATAAGTTAAAGATGTTAACTTTACTTGGGTAAAGGATATATTTTAAAGACCTGAATTAGTGACTGATGAGTGTTACTTATGAAGCACCTAGTTAAAATAATCATATGGGGTTCAAGATCCTAATGGGATAATCAAAAAGAAAAGTTGAAATTAATTTCTCCAGCCCCCTACAGAATTTCTAAGGCTTATAGAGAAAATAAATGTAAATCCTTTACTATGTCCTCTGCACTATCCTGACAAATCTCAGGTATCAGAACACCACTTACAGATTCAGAACTAGGTGAGAGGGGTCTATTCAAATGAAGTTCCAATGATTCGGTGATATCAGTAGGTAGAGTTTGAGATCAGGCTAAGTTCAGTCTTAGACATCTGAATCTGAGGGTTATCCTTGCTAAGGAAACAACCAAGCAGCAGCACTTACATTCTATATTTCCAAGGATGGTTTTGTACTCTTAGTAACCTCCACTGGGGCTCACATCCTGAGCCAAGGACCCAAATGCACTTTTAGTGACCAGAAAGAAAAAGAAAAACAAAAACAAAAAAACAAAAAACCCAGCCAACAATTAGAGGAATAAGGGAATTTTAAATGCTTATCCCATATTTCTGCCAATTTCAGCATTTTTATTACTGTGGATAGCAGCAACTCACAGAATAGTAGCAAGCAACTATATTATAGTTTAGGTCATCAAATAAGCAAGCTGTAGAAATGGCCAGATTACCCTGATGTACTTCATAAAGTAAAAGCATGCTGTAAAGCCTCAGTTTACCGAAGCTGAAGATAGAACTAATTTTCCATTAAGATCAGTATACTATATAACATACCAAAATTATTCACAACCCTTAAGGGAGTTATTGTTAACAATAACTCCAATCTCATGAAAACCTGTTGTTGCAGGCTAACAATGATTAAAATATGAAGAAAAATATACTTTATAGCAGAATTACTGAAAATTTTCCTTTAAAATAAGACTGAAACTCACTTTGGTCCTCCCAATACACTGGGAAACATTATGCCTAAACTCTAAGGTAATCATATAATGCTGTATAAAAAAGCAGCCAACCAAAAATTTAAACTTTTACTAACAGTGATTACAATGATGATTTGTGACACAGTAGCTCACCATTTCATTTGTAACAGGCAACCTTTTACGAAGAAGACAAGTCACTACTTCAACTATGGCATCATGGAGTTTAGGAAACCGTAACAATTCCTATAAATGATGAAGGAAAGAAAAATGTCAATTTATTTCACTTAATCATGACTGAAATTCTGAATTAGCTTTGGAAGTTTCATTTAGGAGTACTATCTCAAATCACTTTTAGTGAGGGAACTGGAGGTTTTAACTTTTAGCCCATCTTACCCATTTTCTCCCACCCTATGCAACCGCCTCATGTCCTTTACTAGTGAATCTGAAGTTTGCAGTTACATTTCTCTCAGTTACCTGTGTACTGTAGTTGCTACAGTGCTGAATGATCCTTTGCATTTCCTCATGAACCAGTTCCACACAACGAAGGCTGGGCTCTTCTAGACGTTTAATTTGCCGCTTGACCAGTAACTCAAATGAAACCTCAGGCACAAACAAAGCAGGACGAGGACCCTGAAAAAATAAAACTTAGAGCTCTTATTGTAGGTACATGTAATTTCAGTTCTTTCCAAAGGTTAAAACATAATTTCATAAAAAGTGCTTAATTTCAAGTATGAGAGCAAAATAACAAAGTTTACAATTAATTTAAAAAGATATATGGGTAAAAAAATGAAGCTTTAACCTCCCATTTTTAAAAAGTACAAAAGTTAAGCATACTCACAGTAGCATTTCTAATGGCAGTCAAAATGTCAATAGTGTTAAGGCCACCAAGTGGGTCAACAGATTCTAAGGTTCGCCCAAAAGTCTCATGGAAAATATAACAAATTCTAGCACCACCACATCTGAAAGGCAAAGAAGTGTATGGTTTCTAGCATTACTAAAAGGGAATGAAGCTAAAAGTTAGAAGTCTTTCTATTAGCTTTAAGCTCATCTCATTTCCTGAGAAAACTTCAGATAAACACATTTAGTCCATTCACATTTCCATGTGTTCTCAACTAGGAGTCATTTCTTGAAAGGTACAAGTATATACTTGCATATATAGTAACTGTTGTGACATAAAACATCAGTTAACTAAGAATTGCTAAACACCTTTTCTCTGTTCTAGTTTTCTTTGACTATGAGCTCAAGGACAGGAAAGAGTGCCTTATTCATTTCTGTTGATTAACAATCTAAAGTAGAGGTCAGCAAACTTTCTCTGTAAAGAGCCAGATAGTAAATATTTTAGGCGTTGCAGGCCATACGGTCCCTGTTGTAACTATTCAACAAAAGTAGCCGTAGACAATAAGTAAACAAATAAGCACAGCTGTGTTCCAATAAAACTTATGCATACTGAATTTTATATTTTATATAATTTTCATGTTATGAAATACTCTTTTTTGAATTTTTTTCATTTTTACATTTACAATGTAAAAATTTACATTGATTTACAATGTAAAAATCATTCTTAACTGGTGGGCTGTCATCTACCTGCTTTAGACAAAACTGAATCTCTTGACCTATGTACTGAGCACCTTGTGTTTCCTATTTTGTTTAATAACTAAAAACCCTAGTGTTATCTTTTGTTTTATTCAAGTCCAGTTGAATTCTACAAATATCTTTATGATGTCACCCCAAATCATCCCTTCCTCTCTATTTTTACCACCACTATCCAAAACTTTTTTATAGTAGTTCAGACAAAAGGTACTAGTCCAACATTATGCTAACTGAAGTAAGCACAAAGGACAAATATTGTATGATTCCACTTACATGAAATATCTAGAATAGGCAAATTCATAGAGACAAAGTAAATTACAGGTTACTGGGTCTAGGGGAGAGAGGCATGGGGAATAACTGCTTAATAGGTACAGAGTTTCTGTTGAGGTGGTAAAAATTTTGGATACAGATACTAGTGATGGTTGTACAAACTGTGAATGTAATTAATGCCACTAAATTGTGCACTTAAATATGGCTAAAATTACCAGTAATTGGTCTACCTCCAACCTTTCCCTTCTCTAAATAACTGTGAAGTTCTCCCCATCCCTGAAGAAATGTAAATGGTCTCTCCTCAATGTCCTAAAAGCTTGATTAGGTAGACACAGATAGTTAATTTATTAACTATTTATAAAACGGTCCACGTATGTTATATGCACTTTTCTGGATATTATATTTAACAATAAGAAGTGTTCATATAAAACAATTATACTTTTGCCACCTAATCATGCCTCATATTACCTTGACTTACTTTACCCACTAAACTCCTTAAAGGCCCATTGTAGTAATCTTTATTTCCCTCAATATGCCATATATATAATAATGATTCAATAATTAGTCTGTTAAATACTCTCTCTATGGAGTTAACTCATATGAAAGACCACCTGGGTCACGCTAAGGTACATTGAACTACACACACACACACACACACAAAATGAGTTCACGTAAAATTGGCAAAATCTGAATAAGCACTATGGATTGTACCAATATCCATTTTCTCATTTTGTTATTGTACTACAATTGTTACACAAGATGTCAGTATTGGGAGAGGTGGGCTGGAGGGTGCACAGGACCTCTCTGTACATTTCTTTGCAACTTCCTATTAGTCTATAATTATTTCCAAAAAAAGTTTTTTTTAAAAAATGAAGGTGTAGAGAAATAGACATCATGCTAGTAGTAAAAGAGTACAAAATGCAAATAGTATGCAATATGTAATGAAAGACTTTGAGCATGTTATACCTTTTAATCTAGTAATTCTATTTCTAGGAATTTATCATCAGAGTAATACAATGCCCAGAGATAGGTGCAACATACAACACCATTTATATAGGTGTATTATACAGGTGTATTGAAAACAAACTGTCCAATAGTAGGGGGACTGGTTTAACCAATGAGAATATACCTAAAAAGTAAAATACTATGCTAATATTCAGAATGACAATGTAATGTATAACATTAGATAGAAAGTTATTTGTGACATGTTAAAAAAGTGATTCCAAAATAGTAAGTATAGCATCTGATTTATAAGATGTATATAATACAGGCATTTATGTTTTATAGATGCACAGAAAAATGTTTAGGTCAATGCCAAACTTCAGAAATTATGTGTAATAGGCATTTATATGTTTTACAGATGCAGAGAAAAATGTCTAGGTCAATGCTAACCTTTTTTTTTGTTTGTTTGAGACAGGGTCTCAATATGTAGCCCAGGCTGGCCTCAAACTCCTAGGCTCAAGGGATCCTCCTGCCTCAGCTTCCTAAGTAGCTGGGACTACAGGCACGCACCACTGGTACAATCCTGGGCTTATGTTTTATTTCTACTCATCTGCATTTTCTTACGTTTCATGAACAATTATATTGTGGATATTAAAGAAATAACATTTTTTAGAATTAAGAAATATTTTTAAATGCTTATCAATTAAAATAGTTTTTAAAGTATCTGAAATTTTTACTGTGCTTTATACATAGTTTATAAAGCATTTTTACATACATACCAGACATCATCCTATCATTTCTACAAAATGATGTTCCTGTTTCATAGATAATAAATCACAATCAGATAATCTCAGCTAAAGTTACTTTAATAAATGATAAAATGACCTAGCAATCCAGGAAACCAAATCTACAGAAAAGTAATTTCTTACTTACAGCTCTGAAGTTTCAATATATTTAGCAGTTCCTTCAATAGTGTTACAATATTCTGTAGCAAATTTGGTGATAAGCTGGAGTAAAGTAGCACTTTTATCATCCACAGGTTCACCATAGCTATTTAGAAGAGACTGATACTGAGCAGCTAGAACATTTATTCTTGTTTTCAACTCTGGTAAGCAATCTCTGATGTGATGCATCAGTAACCTAACAAGATAGAAAGGAAGGATTTTAAAGTAAAATTGTATACTCTGAAGCCCCAAACAAGTCAAATTTTTAACATGCAAATAATAGGGGAAACCTGTCAATGAATTTGTCTTGGCAGGTATGATACCATGAAATATATATTTGGTCTTTGTCTCCATTTCCTGGCACTCAGCTCCTAAATTCCTTGGAATCTCCAGAGTGATGAGTGTCTTTGGATGCTAATGAGATGACTGGTAGCTCGGGTCCCCAAGATAGCTATAGGATAGGGCCTGGTCACCAGAATGACTAAGTCATGATTAAAAGGTTGGGGCTTTTAGCCCTACCCTCCAAACTCCGGGGATGAGAGACAGGCTGAAGGTTGAGCTGATCACCAATGGCCAGTGACCAAATCAATCATGCCTATGTAATGAAGCTTCCATAAAAACTCAAAAGGACAGAGTTGTGAAGCTTCCCAACAGCAAAACACATGGAGGTTCCTGGTGGATGGCATGCCAAGGGAGGGCATGAAAGCTTCAAGCCCCTTCCCACATGCCTTGCCCTGTGCATTTCTTCATCTGGCTGTTCTTCTGTATCCTTTGTAATATCCTTTATAATAAATGATCACACATAAGTAAAGTGTTTCCTTGCGTTCTGTGAGCCACTCTAAGAAATTTATTGAACCTGAGCAGGAGGTCATGGAAACCCCAAATTATAGCCAGTTGGTCAGAAGCACAAGCTACAACCCATGTCTGTGACTGGCCTCTGAAGTGAAGGGCAGTCTTGTGGGACTGAGCCCTCAACTGGTGGGATCTGACGCTCTCTGCAGGTAAATGGTGTTAGAACTGAATTGAATTAGAGGACATCTAGTTAGAATCCACTGAAGAATTGCTTGCTTGGTGTATGGGAGAAAAAAATCCCCATCTGACATCTGGTATCAGAAGCATTCTGTGCCATACTGAGTGACTGACTGCGTGAGAATAGGAAAGAAATACTTTGGTTGGTTTTTCCTAAATTATAAGAGCAGAAAATAATGCAATCTTAGAGGTAAATACTTAGTCTGAAAAAAATGACATGAAGGAACCAGTTTTGGTCAATGCTTTTTAAATTTGCTTTCAACCCATCAATTGTAACAAATGCCAAAGAACCAAATATAAAATTAAAAAATGCAAATTATTTTTAAATTATTGCAACTACCACAAAGAAACTAAGTCACTCAATCCTATATAATTTTGGTCTCATTGACATCTTTTACAATGGGTATCCAGCACAGTGAAAAATCAATCTTACTAAGAGCCAAGTCTATCGGTCTTTAATTTAGAGAATAAGATAAAAATAAGAGAAGATGGCTTTCACTTCAGTCTTTTATACATCTTCTAGAAAGGAATTCTAGTCCCTATTCCATCAATGGCTATTCAGAATTCAAGTATATAATTTAAATCATTTCTACTATGAATAGGAATAGAAGACATTCTAAATTAAGAATAGATCATGTGAAAATAATAAATTTTAATTCAGTTCCTGAAATCCAAAGTGGAAATGAAGTCATCTGCCATCTAGTTCTACCCTCAAATTGACTGTCAAAAATTTCATAATTAAAACATTTTAAAATTCACTTGAGCATTCATTCTAGTCTACATGATGATTTAATGTCAACCACTCCAATAAAAATAGAGACATCTACTTTACAAGAACTTATTAATATTATGCTATGTTCTTGTATACTATACAAAAAACAAAAGTGAAACAATAAGTATAAGGAACAGTATGAAAAGGTAAGGAACTAAAAATGAAAGATCTCAGACAGCTATTGGTAAAACAAAACCATTTCATTTCTATAGGGTAAAAAAATTTTACCTGTTTAGAGTCCTAGCAAGATACTTTGTTCCATTTCTATTGGCCAGAGATGGATATTTCTTTTGAAGAAATGCATATTCATCACGGATTGAATCAGCTACACTCTTCTTATTGTTAATATCTAGCTGGCTCCTAAAGTTGAAAAATAATAAAACTATTCAGTTAATTGTTGTCCTCTCCCTACCTTAGATGATAACACGGATGGTGGTGATGATAGCCTAAAATTTATGATGATGATAGCACTAGGCATTGTTCCCTAATACCTAACACGGACTATTTTATTTGATTCTCTCAATAATTCTATGTGATAGGCATTATTATCCCATTTTATAGCAAGGAACTGAAGCTCAGAAAGATTAATTAACTCACCCAAGGTAACATGTTAAGTGGCAAGCCAAGATTTGAACCATGTGACTTATAAGTAATTAATGCCTGAATAGTTTAAGCCTCATTAGTACCATTAACTATAGACAAAAGCAGTACTTTTTTTTTTTTTTTTTGAGACAGAGTCTCACTGTGTTGCCCGGGCTAGAGTGCCATGTGGCATCATCCTAGCTCACAGCAACCTCAAACTCCTGGGCTCAAGCTACCCTCCTGCCTCAGCCTCCCAAGTAGCTGGGACTACAGGCATGCGCCACCATGCCCGGCTAATTTTTTTCTATATATTTTTAGTTGTCCAATTAATTTCTTTCTAATTTTAGTAGAGACGGGGTCTCGCTCTTGCTCAGGCTGGTCTCGAACTCCTGAGCTCAAACAATCCGCCCGCCTCGGCCTCCCAGAGAGCTAGGATTATAGGCGTGAGCCACCGCGCTTGGCCAAAAGCAGTACTCTTAAGTAACACCTATACACAGGTGCAAAAATATATAAGTGTATCTTAATCAATTATATATTTTATCTATGGGCAGGCAACTAATTTCTACCAAAAATAAAGTTAACTTGAAGAGCAATCACTTACAAATACAATAATGTTACACCACCTGCTTGCCTGAAAAGGGAGAGAGTTGGAATTGGGGGAAAAAAGGAGGAGGAGGATGGAAGGGCCTTATCAATAGAAGCAGACAGCTGAAATGGATCTTAGGTATCACATAGTAAAACATTTTCGTTTTAAAAAGCTTGAGACCCAAAGATGTTAGGTGTCATTTATAACCCACATTGCATCTGGAAGAATTGGGACTGGAACCCAGCTCTTGTGATAATTTCAATGTTTCCTATCACATAAAGGCTTTGGACTAAGAGAGATCTTCCTTTGAATCCAGCTCTACCTTTGACTAGTTACGTCACTTTGGTAAATGAATAACCAGAGTTTTCTGATTATAATATAGACATCACCACCTACCTCAGATTCCAAGAGATACAAGAGAGATCTTCCTTTGAATCCAGCTCTACCTTTGACTAGTAATGTGACTTTGGTAAATGAATAACCAGAGTTTTCTGATTATAATATAGACATCACCACCTACCTCAGATTCCAAGAGATACTGTTTGCAAATTGCTCACAATAGAGTGTCTAAAACATAATTAGACATTCAATAATAGTTTCCTTTCCCCAACTTTTAATACCAACTATTTATAATTAGGATACCTTTAATAAAATTTCTCTAAGTCACATCCTGGCAATTAAACGGAATCACTAATGCTGAGAGACAAACCAATCTATTAAAATCCTACCACCTTAAACTCTTTCTTGAGTGGGTACAAATTAGATAATACTTTTTTTTCCTTACCCAGTGCCGCCTAATACATAGCTTAATATAACAGGCAAGAATTCATAAAGCCTGGCTATTATCTTCCATTTTGTGACACTGCTATTAATAATTTTAGAAACATTTTCCATTAAAAATGTCTATGGGGCCGGGCGTGGTGGCTCACGCCTGTAATCCTAGCACTCTGGGAGGCCAAGGCGGGCGGATTGTTTGAGCTCAGGAGTTCGAAACCAGCCTGAGCAAGAGCAAGACCCCTTCTCTACTAAAAATGGAAAGAAATTAATCGGACAACTAAAAATATACAGAAAAAAATTAGCGGGGCATGGTGGCGCATGCCTGTAGTCCCAGCTCCTCGGGAGGCTGAGGCAGAAAGATCACTTGAGCCCAGGAGTTTGAGGTTGTTGTGAGCTAGGCTGACACCACAGCACTCACTCTAGCCCTGGCAAAAGAGTGAGACTCTGTCTCAAAAAAAAAAAAAAAAAATGTCTATGGGAGGCTTTAGTGAATCTCTTTTCTTCCTTTAGAGCAATGGATTCTTTAGCAATACCAAGATTATTATAAAAGGTAGAAAAATAGGACATCACCTTTCAGACATTTGAGAAATTCAGACTTGCTTTGAAATGAGAATGCCACAATTCTTATCCCATTCTTGATTGCTAACCTGTTAACTACTCCAATTATTCCAAGTTTGACTGGAATAACTCTTCCCATCAATACATCCATGGCATCAGTACCCGCATCCATGAGATCAAGTTTAGTGATTACAGCCAGGGTTCTGCGACCTGATAAATGCAAAAAAAAAGAACAAAAAACAACCCATTAAATAAAGCCATTAAGTATTAATAAAGAAAAATCCTCATCTATAGTAATCCTATCTAACATTACCTCTGTGATCATTTTAATAATACTTTTCTTTTTTTTTTTGTGGAGACAGGGTCTTGCTGTGTTGCTCAGGATGGTCTTGAACTCTGGCTTCAAGTGATTCTCTGCCTTGGGTTCCCAAAGTGCTAGGATTACAGGTGTGAACCACTACACTCAGCCTGATAATGTTTCTCTTAACCTTCATTTACAAGTACTTTTCAAAAAATAATTTTAAACATTGTATACAATTCTTTAAATTTTTTTCACATGTAATTTTTTTATTAGCTCTTAGGGCTATTGAATACGCTTTTTAAAAAATTTTGTTTTAAATTTGCTCTTTTTTGGTGTATAGTCCTAGGAGTTTTGACAAATACAAAGAGATATGTTGCTACCACCTTAAGACATTGTCTCCCCAAATTTTCCTACACTAATCTAATCAACCCTGTTTGCCATTCCTAGTTTTGCATTTTCTAGAGTGTTATTTAAATAGAATCATACAGTACATAGCCTTTCCAGTCCAGCTTCTTTCATTTAGCATAGTGCATTTGAGAGTCATCCATGTTGCTGATGACTATCAATAGTTCATTTTTTTACTGCTGAGTAGTGTCCCATTGTATGGAACATACGTTCAGTTATTCGTTCCCCATTTGAGAAATATTTGAGTTGTTTCAAGTTTTTTGGAAATTGTGAATAAAGCTGCTATAGATATTTGCATATAATTTTTTATATGAACATAGATTCTCATTTAACATGAGTAAATACCTAGGAGTGGGATTGCTGATTTAACTTTGTAAGAAACTGCCAAATTGTTTTCCCAAAGTGGCTAATACCATTCCCATCAGCAATATATGAGAGTTCCAGCTGCTCTGCATAGTGCATAATTTTACCTACGGTATTTTTCAACTATAAGCATTTTTCTACATTGCTCCAAATCTACAAAATCCTTTTTATTTCATATTTTATTATTTTAATTTACTTAATCATTCCTACTGCTGGCCATACTAAGTTGTTTAATTTTTGATACTATAAATAATACTGGGTTGGATTATTTTCTTACTAAGTATGACTAGATTAAGATTAGTAGATCAAAAGTATGACCATGTTTATGGCTGAAGGGTCAGTTTAAAATAGACCTAATACATATAAACTGCATTAACAGTTTACTTTAAATAAAAAAATTTAAATCCTCAGATATTTAATCTAACTGAAATGAACATTAATTACTCATGTAGTAAAACAGCTTCTTATTTTTATAAGTAACGTTTTAGTTACTTTATGCGGCAAAGCATACATTTATTAGCAGCAATAATAACCACTCTCTTATAAGCTAGCATTTTATATATACTAAGAGATGCACATATCATGAGTTAGATATCAGTGATTCAAAAGTATAAACTAATCCTTGGGGTTGTGAATGCTTCATAAAAGGATTTTTACCTTTATTTCTAAGAATCCCCTGTGCCTTGAGCATGTCTAAATATTTTCTATCTCTGCAGAGTACAGATGCCATAATTCTCCACTGTACACTAATAATCCACAGTGATTCATCTACTGTGAGAGTCATCTGCCCTTTTTTTTTTCTTTTTATTTTAAAGAGAGTCTATGTAGTGCAGGCTGGCCTCAAACTCCTGGGATCAATAAATGGTCGTTTCTCAGCCTTCTGAGTATTTAGGAATATAGGCTTGAGCCACTGCACCTGGCTATTTTTTTTTTTTTAATTTTATTTTGCAAAGACGGGGTCTTGCTATGTTGCCCAGGTTGGTCTCAAACTCCTGGCCTCAAATGATCCCCCCTCAGCCTCCCAAAGGGCTGGGATTACAGGTGTGAACCACAGCAGGCACAGCCTGTTTTTTTTTTCTTAAAAGTCAGCCATTCAGACACCTAAATCAGGCCAGCACTATGGCTCACGCCTGTAATCCTAGCACTCTGGGAGGCAGAGGTGGGAGGATCCCTTGTGCTCAAGAGTTCGAGACCAGCCTGAGCAAGAGCAAGACCCCATCTCTATGAAAATGTAAAAAATTAGCCGGGTGTGGTGGCACGTTCCTGTAGTCCCAGCTACTCGGGAGGCTGAGGCAGGCCCTGGAGGATCACTTGAGCCCAGGAGTTTGAGGTTGCTGTGAACCAGGCTGACGCCACAGCTCTCTAGCCCGGGCAACAGAGTGAGAGTCTGTCAAAAAGAGGAGAGGAGAAGAGGAAAATAAGCAACCCTTTTTGTAAAGCCATTTTATTATTTTTAAATCATTACGTAACTATTAAAAATACTGTCATGTGAAATATTTTTACCTAGCCTGCACAGCAATTTAATAACTTTTATTTCCATCAGAATTTCTATTTAAAATTATCAGCAAAATAAGAAAGCATTATTTTTAAATTTTTATTAACAATGGGAAATATTCCTTTTAAAAGTAAAAATTCTTCCTTGAGGTTAGATTTACCATTGTAAATCAAGTATCTCATTAAACATTAACATCTGTCCTTACCATCTGGATCTACTTCTCTTGAAATTTTAAGTGCCTCTGATGTTGCCATGTCTGTATTAGCAGCAGTGACAGCGAGGATAATGGAATTTGGATTACTGATGAACCGAAGAATGAGCTCTCTGATTTGAAGCTCAATATCCTTAGGTTGATCACCTACAGGCACCTAAACCAAACAGAGATGAGCAAGGAACTAATAATAAAAATCAACTCAGCTTTTTTTCTTCCCATATTTAATCCATAGCATATAGATATTTCTCCATTTACAAACAGTTAAAATAAAGATATTAACAATATACTATAGCGGTATTTACGAATTTGGTAGTACGTGAAGTCTCAAATATAACTTGCAAATATCAAAAGTTTACTTTTGCGTAAAAATTTACTTAACACAATCCCATGTTAAGGATTGTGCAATGTTAATTGCCTAGATACAAATTCATTTATTCAATTATCAAGTGTTTATTGGCAGTTTACTATATTTCAGGCACTCTTCTGAACCTGATTTCAGGTCATGACAGATTATGTAACAGTTGTGAATTTTAAAAAGACCAAAATTCCTGCCATCACAGAGCTTATGTTTTAATGATGAGAGGCAGATAATATACATATATAGTATCCAGGCAGTGGTAAGGGCTGTGATAAAATAAAGCACAACAATAGGCTAGGGAATGATTAGAGAGGGTTGTGATTTTAAATTATTATTTTTAATTAGATGATATTTTTAAATAGAGTAATCAGGGAAGATCTCACTGAGACAACTGACATTTGAGAGAATGAGCAGAAATTAAGGGCAATAAGGGAGAGATATATACAGATATCTGGAGGAAGAACATTCCAAGCAGAGTGAACAATAAGAGCAAGGGGCTAAAGCAGAAGGAGTTAGAAGGATAATAAGGACCCATCAAGTAGACACTTTAGAATTCTGTAAGGATGGAGGCTTTTATTCTCAGTGAAATGGGAGAGGTTTTGAGCCAAGGAATGATACAATTTAAATTTTCACTTTAATAGCATCACTCTAGCTGCTAAGACAAGATAATGAAGAAGGCCTGTTACTTATCCTATTATTTATTATTATTGCAGTAATCCAGGTGAGATGACAGTGGGTAGATCAGGATAAAAGCTATGAAACTGTAACACATGATAGAGTTCTGGATATACTATAAAGGTAAGGAGAGACAAAAGGATTTGCTGACAGGAAGTGGGAATTGTGAAGGGTGACTACAGACTTTTTGGCTAAGCAACTGGTAGAATGGAGTTGCCACTTATTAAGAAGGGGGAAGACTATAGAAGGCTCAAACCTAATTGAGGGACAGGTTAGGAATTTGGTATTAGACATATCAAGATGAAATGCCTGTTACACACTTAAGTGTATATGTGAAATAGACAGTTGGGTATACAAGACTAGAGATATTTTAATGCCATCAGCATACAGACACTAATGTATTTAAAGCCGTAAAATCTGATGAAAACATCAAGTGTGCCTAGAGAAGATAAGAGGTCCACAAACTGAACTCTGGGGCACTTACTGTTTAGACATTGGGGAGATGAGAAGAAACAGCAAAAGAGACTCAAAAGGAGTGGCCAGTGAGACTGGAGATAAACCTAGAGTGTGGTATCCTGGAAGCTAAGTAAAGAAAGTGTTTCAAGGAAAAGAGCTAAACAATATGAAATGCTACTGATAGATTGTGATTGCACAAAGAAGCTGATTATTCTCATATGGGATGTCAAGGAAGAACCACATTTGTTCAAGTGAACACAACATGACCAAATCCACAATGAGTTAACAACTGTTCCTTACCTTGGTCATTCCTGGCAAATCCACAAGGGTCAAATTGACGACACTGGGTGAAAAAATCTTAAGATGAATTGGTTCAGGGCTTACTCCCTAAAAATAAGTTTTAAAGTATTACATTAAAATCACATTAAAATTTCAATAAAATATGAAATGCTAAAGTAAACCTCATTTCAAGTAAATAGATATTAGATGCTTTTAAATCCATGATCCCAAGGCCGGGCACAGTGGCTCACGCCTGTAATCCTAGCACTCTGGGAGGCCGAGGCGGGCGGATCATTTGAGCTCAGGAGTTCGAGACCAGCCTGAGCAAGAGCAAGACCCTGTCTCTACTAAAAATAGAAAGAAATTAATCGGACAACTAAAAATATATAGAAAAAATTAGCTGGGCATGGTGGCGCATGCCTGTAGTCCCAGCTACTCGGGAGGCTGAGGCAGGAGGATCACTTGAGCCCAGGAGTTTGAGGTTGCTGTGAGCTAGGCCAACGCCATGGCACTCACTCTAGCCCGGGCAAAAGAGTGAGACTCTGTCTCAAAACAAAAAAAAAAACCTGATGTAACATTATCACCCAGCCATATGACAGGTTATAATCATAACCATCCCTATACCATAATTTATTTCCCCTGTATTGTTTCACAGTCTTTTCTCTTGGTTCTAAGCATATGCCATTTCTTAAATATGTTTAACAGCGTTAGTAGCTGAACAAAATAATATATTCCTCACTATCCAAATTTATGAGGTTCCTGAGTTCAGAGAGTGAGGCATAGAAAATAAGCTATCCAAATTAATCTGGTTCCTGATCTTTGAATATCAAGTGGCAAGAGTGTGTACAGTAAGGTAATTCCTCAGAAAATTTATCTGAACCTTTAGATCCCTGAATCCAAATAGGAAGAATTTGGATGATGAGAGATACATGTATTTTCTGTCCTGTAGACAAAGATTATTGCATAGACTCTTCACCATTAGCCCTCTAGAAGTTTTAGGATTGAGTCAGCTACATGTAAATGACACTTAGGAGATGTTCATACCTTGTCTTTGTACATGTCCTTTATCCCTTAATATGTCCTCTCATCTATTTATCCTCCTTATATATTTCCCTCACTGAAAATTCTAATTTTCCAGGAAGCTTTTTTGGAACATCTATTACTCCACGTTCTCTATACAATTACATTTGCTATATTCAATTACTCTGAACTACTTTTCCATTTTAAACACTACAGTGTTACAAAGCCATTAAATGTCAATATTTGGCATTATCTACCTAGACTGTATAATATATTTCTGAGGATCTTTATTGCCATGGCATTCTTCTACCATGTCCAATACAAAGCTTTGCCGAAATGCCTTTACAACTCCAATCTCAGATATTTTAAATCCTTCAGGGCTTTATGTTAGGCATATGAAATCATTTATACATTCAGACATGTAAGACTGAAGTACCATTTACTTTTTGTTTTTGTTTTGAGACAGAGTCTCACTCTGTTGCCCGGGCTAGAGTGCTATGGCATCAGCCTAGCTCACAGCAACCTCAAACTCCTGGGCTCAAACGATCCTCCTGTTTCAGCCTCCCAAGTAGCTGGGACGACAGGCACTTGGCACCACGGCTAATTTTTTGTTTCTATTCTTAGTTGTCCGACTAATTTCTATTTTTTTTTTTCAGTAGAGATGGGGTCTTGCTCTTGCTCAGGCTGGTCTTGAACTCCTGCCCTCAAGTGATCCTCCTGCCTTGGCCTCCCAGAGTGCTAGGATTACAGGCGTGAGCCACAACACCAGGCCTGAAGTACCATTTACTTCATTACAAACACGATCTAGGAAAGAAGAGATTTTTCAGAGATTTGGGGTTGGGGGACATTTTGTCTTTTAGATGCTATGGATGAAAAGCTGCTAGGTAAGTAAATTATATCCTTAGCATAAATTAAACATCTTATAGGTACATAGACTCAATCTTTAATGACATTCAGTTAGTGTAACTCAACTTTTCATTTCTGAATCATCACAGTCTTACATTCTCTTTACATTCTGATACTGTGTACAACTACCACCAATTGCTGAGTTCATTAAGTACATGGGGACTGCAGGACAATTCAGACTGGAGTTATGACTAGTAACATTACAAAAGCCAGTATCATCCCTAATATAATTATAGGACTGAGGACAAGCTAATCTAGTTTCTGGCTACTTTTTCTACTCTTTATAGACAACAGGGTTATTTCAGGGAAGTATGGCAGCAGTAGCAGTAACTCAAAGGTTACCAGCCTAGAGTTCAATAATGAACAAAGCTCAGTTACTAAAACAGGGACAAATATCCTGAATAGGCATAAATACTTAACATGGCTTCAAAAATGCCTATTTGTCAGGAAATAACCTCTGTAGCACAGTGCCTGGCAGATAGAAGGGCTCAATAAATAGTTGTCGAATTTACTACTAGGCTAGAACCTATTTGTGGGATTAAATGTGCCTCTGGATAATGTAACAATGGAGGTAAAAACAAAAAGGAAGGGAAATGTAAATTTAAAGAAATGTATATTTAAACATGTAAAGAGAAAAGTAATAGGAATAAAGAAAGAAAAGAAAAAACAAGGATTTAGGCAAGGCAGGGAGAGTGCCTGGTGTCAACATTAACAGTATCTTAGACACCTAATTTATTTTAAATTCTCACAATCTTAAAATAAGAAAGTAATCAGTTACTAACATATTACTTTTCATTTTCACTAAAAAAAAACCTAATTTTTCTTTCTTTGCTTTCATAAATAAATCTAGCCTTACTCAGACAAGAAAAAGAACTCTTCAAAATACATATATCTCATAAGTTATATAATACTTCCTGAGAGTATAATCAATCCACCAGAAAAAGATAAATTATAGCAATATTAAGTAGAATAATTATATAATAAGGTTGTATATACATGACAGGATCAAGAATAAACACCTAAATGAAATATTAAATATCTGATATATTATAAAAGCTGTAAGAAACAAATGAGGTTTTAAGCAAAGTTTTTATGTATTTGTGAAAACATTTGTTTCAAAGACCCAGACTATGAATTTTACAATGCCCTTCACGCATTACATACAGAACACTTCAATGATACATTTACTGATGTTTATGCCAGCTCTAAAAAGATGCCTACCTTATTATTTCCTGAAATTCTTTCTGTTTCATTTTCAATTTCTTGTCGAATTTCATCAAAATCTGTGTAAAGCTAAAAATTATTGAAATGAAAAGCACAATATTCAAAATAAGATCAAAAGTTTTTAAGTTGAGGAAGTGTCCATATATTTCAAGGATGTGTATGTATTTGCTTCAGAGATTAGCAAATAAATTATGATGTATATATATATTTTTCTGAGCTAAGAGTTTATAGGTTTTATGAGCAAAGCTGCCTGATCCCACAGCAGTTAAGAATAACCAAATTGGAGAGAATTGGGCTCAACTTCAAGTGTTTTCCAAATAAACTATTATGGTTAGAAATGTTACTGAGATAATATGTATTAATATTTTACAAGGAACAGTTGCTTCAAAATAACATAACACATTGCCAATGATAAGAAACGAAGTTACCAACTACTTGTACAAAATATTATTTTCAACATCTTATTTCTTCATTATATTCATGTGTGATTACCTTATTTTTGGTGTGAAGAAATTTACCCCATTCTTCTGCATCCACCCCTAGAAAAAGAAAAACTCATTTATTGGAAACTATGGAAATTACTTTTTATCTTTAGTTAGGAATTGAAAAAAGCAACATAATAAATTGTTATTTGTTTCTATTTTGCCATTAACTACATGTTAACAAGTGTTTTAAGATCTGCTAAATTATATTTTTCACATCTTAAAAATTATATTATGTATTTCAAAACATGACTAACTTCAGGTAGAGCTGCTCACAGGTCTTCTCACCATTTGAAATCTAGATTTTACAAATAAATTGTTTACTTCTCTTCATGTTTTATATGTAATTATATTATAGTAAAAGGTATATTCTTTCTTTTTAAACATAGTACACATAAAAGCAATTTTTCTAATGGAAGTACTCAAGTTAATGGCTAAGAAGAAAAATTAAGAATTTTGACTAATGTAAAAAGCTTGTATAACATATTTGCATACATAGCTCAAGGTAAAAATTTGCAATATGTGAATGAAACAGCTAATTTTTCAGCTTTTTTTTTAATTACCTATAAAGTCACAACTTGCTAGTCCTTTAAAGAGCTCTTTCAGTATTATGTAGCTAGCTGATTTGTAAATTTACATACACTTTAAAGGTGATTTTTCCCCCAGGGTGAAGACTGTGTTTTCCCTTAGAACTGGAGGTAGGAAAGAAAGAAAATGGAGGAACAGTAAAAAAAAAAAAAAACCAAAAACGCTGGTATGCATTGTATGGAGTTACCCCACTCTCTATTAGTTTCCAATCATAGGTCTATTCCTCTTGCACTTGCTGCGAAAAGGAAAATATATTCACTATCTGCACTGTGTGAAATAGTCTAAAACTTGGACAGCAAGTTTTGTTCTATTTATCCCAGAGAAACTAGAAATGTTTAATTGTAGAAAGGTAATCTAACTTTACCTCCCCCAAGCACAGTTGTGTTGCTTTTGCCAAATTCAGAGAAGTTTACAATGATTTAATGATTGTTTATTTAATAATGCATATTGGCTGCCTGAAATCAAAATAAAAATGACTCTAAGATTTTCAGATAAATATTTATTGAGGAAAAGATGGATCAAATCTTCGGTGGAATAAAGGTAAATAAAACTGGATCCTTTTTCCAAGTAAAATGCTCACCTACTTGAAGCTTAGTACCTTCTTCCAAGAAGTCTCATTGGAGGACTGAAGTAATCTAGGTGAACAGAACTCACAAAGGCAGGTACTACATACTAAAGGAGTGTTTTTAATTTACCTTAATATATAAAAGAGGCCTAGCTTCACAAGCATGTGTTTAAAAATAAAAATAAAATAAATTACATTCATGACCAAAAAAGCTTGCATTTTGATACAATGCCAAAAAAAATAACAAGAACCACTAAAACCTGCAATCAATGTGGATAGGCAAATAAAAATGGAAGGAAAAAAAATGCACACAGCCTGTAAGAGTACATAAGCACACATGCAGGCATAAAAGAAAAAGGGCCAAAAACAAATGGATAAAGGAAACCTTTAGAAAGGTGTCTTGAGTTTTTCCATGTAGCAGGGTCTGTATTTAAAGAGAAACAGCACAGAATAAGTTTAGTGCTTATCCCTAAAATTTTGAACCTTTTTAAAAAATCAAATGTGCAGAAACCTGATCACATTTCAAATGCACATAGCATTCAATTATTCAGAATTCACAGCTTGAATTAGAGGGATGTATATAATATTTTAAGTGATAGAAGCAAAGCGTATTGTGTGCCAGTTTATTTTTAGAAAACAAATTTCCTGTTACAATTAGCTATGTCACCATTGTTTCTAAATCTGACATAAATGGTTTACAATTAATCCACTATTCAAAAATTTGCCTGGGATATCTGATAACCTACTATGGGAAAAGATAAATTGCCTGATTTAAAAAAAAGGATCTACAAAATATACTAAGTACGTCTTTCAAATCTTTCAAGAGTTAATAAATATATGCAAGTATTTGTCCCATTAGCTAAGACTGAGCTTTATAAGGAGATTTTCTTTGAAATATATATGAAATTAAACATAAACAGTACACCACAGAAAGTTAACTTTACACCTTCATGGACTCAATTCAAAGGGAGACTACTACTTGTATCACAGCCCTTTATGCAGAAAGATTGATCCTACCATTTTCCTTTAATTCTTATGTATAATTTTACTGCCTTTTGGGAGCAACTGATGCTTTTACAAGTAATTTAACTAAGTGGGGATAAAAATTCAAATTATACCCAGATTTTTAAGCATTATTCTATGAAGCATATATATTTAAAAGAAGAAAATAAATGAAAAAACTTTTGCTTTAGTTCAACAACTTTTCTCTCCCCCAAATAAACTCTATTCTTATAAATTTCCATGTTTCAACTAACACTGTTCACAGGTATAATGTACAGTACAATTTTTGTCTTTAATCAGCATGCTATTTTTAGACTTTGTCTAAAAAGAAATCTGAGAAAAAGCTTGACTTATTTCTTACAAATATATGAAAGATAATAGTAGAGTTCAAAATTTAAACTAAACCACTACCCCACTCTAAAACATAGTTTAGTTTTTTTAAAACTAATTTATTTTTGCAGGGTGACAGGGTCTTAAGGGTCTTACTGTTGCCCAGGCTGGAGTGCAGTGGCATGGTCATAGCTTACTATAACCTGAAACTCCTGGGCTCAAGAAATCTCCCGCCTCAGCTTCCAGAGTACTGGGACTACAGGTGTGTGCCACCGCGCCAGGCTAATTTTTTTGTAGAGATGGGGGTTTCACTGTATTGCCTAGGCTGGTCTTGTACTCCTGGCATCAAACAATCCTCCTGCCTCAGCCTCCCAAAGTGCTGGGATTACAGGTGTGAGCCACTGTGCCCAGCCTTAGTTTTGTTTTTAAAAGGAATTTAAGAGAAATTTTTTTTTACATTGGCAGAAGCGGGAGGGGACAAGGTGAGAACACCATAAATCTACATATTGACACCTCAATTATCCCACATAGTTGGCAGAATGAAGAATTACATGCTAAATAAATTTTCTTGATAATTAAATTACACATATTGAACACTAAAATATCTTATTTTAGCCAGTTTTGATGGATCTATATCTAAAACAGATTACACTTTTCCATGTCATCTTAGAATGCACTACTCTTAATCTATTATTCATAACTTAGGATGCTCTCATAGGCTATAAATCCCTATACAAAATGGAGTGACTGATTTTTTTCTTTTTTGAAAGTTCTTCTGTCTGGTTATGTTTTCCTCCCTTTCTCCTCTCTCATTGTCAGGCTGTCAGGTAGTTCACACTCTTCTAGGTAACTATTAATATATGTTTATCTGCTCCATGCTTTCTAATTTCCTCTGGGTTACAATGATTTGTGATAAGCTAGAACTTTTTATCCCAAGGATGAAGAGGCTCTGATCAGAGGCTAAGGAACTATCTTAGAATAAGACACCTGAAATTTAGTACTCAAATTTATGAAATCTGTTTTGTGTTCTGAGTAGCTGAGCTGTCATTTTAAGTGAGTTTTTTCATTTATATATACAAAATAAGCACTAAGCTTGGAAAAAAATATGTATACAGGTAAAGATAAGCCAATTTACTGACCAACCACCAAAAAGAGACATCAACAAAACATAGTGGATATACAAGCAAAGAGATACCAAGGAGCTGACACTTCTATAGCTGAATGTATACCCTTTTCTAACAAGCAAAATTTTATCTAAGGAAACACTACCCACATCTACAAATAGTTTCTGAGAGACAGGATATCATCTGCCCTTTCAAGGTGACTGAAGAAAATGAAAAGTTAAAATAAAGAGACCTAATGCCATATAGTTTCTTAAAGTCTTGGTTTCAGGTGTTTGATAAATCTGTTTGATGAAATCAATTAGTAAGGATGAAATTTAAGAAGTGTTATTCTACATATTTGAAGCTGAATCATAGGTCAATCCAAGATGATTACATTCAAGGTTCAGAATTTCAATAATAAATATTACAGAAATGCAAAATGATGAATAACACACCAAGAGCTACCTAATATAATTAAAATATAATTTAAAAATTCCTACATATCCACTGGCAGTCTACCCAAAAATATTACTTATTAATATCTCCAACTTCATTAACTTGTTCCAGTGATTAACATTCCAGAGTCACCAGTAGATGCTCATGATAGGTTTTCCCCCCTTAAAAAAAAAAAAAAATTAAGTCATCATCACAAACGGCTCCTATAGTAAATAAAGAAATCAGATGCAGAAATTAAAGTACTTCAATTTCATCAATACTATCATCCCATTTTAAATCAGAATATAAGTAGAATGGAACTGCATTGAAAACAGACCTCTGCAGATAAGAAACAGACATGGTATTCTGCTGCAAAAGTAATTTAATAATTAGAGACATTTTACAGACTTTTATAAATAAGACCGAAAGTCTGAGCCAAACATGGAACAGGAAGATGAAATACATTACTCTCATCAAACATTTCAACCCTCACTAAGTATGATTAATATAGGATACACATTTAATAAGTAACTTAAAATCTGCTGATAGTCACAAATAGCATTCCTTAAAATATTTTCAATTTAACCAAAAGAGAACTGCTAAAAGGACAAAGCATATTTTCTTATTTTAATACTACACATTTACTATTCATATAGTCCATTAAAGAGATAGCCTAACTGAGTTTAGCTGTAAACTAATCCTGAACATGGTGGGGGGTGCCGGGTGGGGGGTGTAAGTCTGTAAAAATCAAAATAATATGTGCTATACAGATAAACCCTAGCAAGAGAAGGAGAAAAAAACTAATAATTTAGAAATTGAAGCCCAGGCACACTGGCTCATGCCTGTAATCCTAGCACTTTGGGAGGACGAGGAAGAAGGATCGCTTAAGGCCAGGAGTTCAAGATCAGCCTGAGCAACATAGCGAGACCCCATCTCTACAAAAAAAATAGAAAAATTAGCTGGATGTGGTGGTGTGGGCCTGTAGTCCCAGCTACTCGGGAGGCTGAGGAAGGAGGATTGTTTGAGCCTAGGCACTTGAGGTTGCAGTGAGCTGTGATGATGTCACTGCACTCTACCCTGGGCAATAGAGTGAGACTCTGCCTCAGAAAAAAAAATAGTAAGTTTAAAATTAAAACTCTTCCCATAAATAATATTCATCTTACATTGAAAGGCAAAAGAATCAAAATTACATGAGAAGACCAAGAGAAAGAAAGGTAAAATAACACTGCTAAACTAAAACACAAAGTCATTTTAATTTTATTTAAAATAAAATCTTTCAACTATATTCTAAATGACTTAAGTTGTAAATCAATGCAAATCAGTGTTTTAAATACTAGGAAAAGAAAAAATTTAAAACACTCCAAAAGACACCTAAAAACTTTTTCTTTAAAATAACTGATTCATGTTTACTGAAGTGTTTCACTGGATCCTCCATTAAATAGCATTAATAACAGCTTAATAAGTGGAATTACTCAAAAGGGACTATCCCCAACAACTTTACTCATGGCCTTTCAAAAAAATTACTTTTTTTACATTAAGAAAGATACATACTTCTCCTCACAGAACTTCTCATTTTTCTACAGCTACTAATTTCTAATTGTCTAATCAATTAATATCTTTTTAAGAACAGAGCAAAAATACATAGAGTTTTAAAATAATTCTTATCCCAATTCTGAAATTTACCATTTTCTTCTCCTGTTGTTTTTCGTTTATCCTCTGGTGAAACATGGACCAGCTGCAGAATGAGAGGTCTCCGGGTGACAATACCAGTACCTCTGGGAAGCAGGTCCCTCCCCACTAGGCTTTCTAGCACTGAGCTCTTTCCACTGCTCTGAAAACAGAATATACAAGAGCATAATGAGTTTCTTAACACATTTTTTGTTAACTCAGTAACCTAAACTAACAAAGCAACATACAAAAAAATTACATATTCAAAGGAAAAATTAGTGCAGACTTTAAAAATGAAATTTAGTTATATTTTCTATTACAGGATTTTTATTTCTTTAGAAAAAATCCAAAAACAAAAATAAAAGCCCCACTTTCCCATAATTCTCCTACCTTTTTTGAAGCTCTGCCAACCAGATTTCAAAACCTACATTAATATTAATATACATAAAATCATGCCTATTATATGTAGATACTTTAAATGGGATGGTACTATATATATTTTTCTCTAACCTGCTTTTATTTTTAATGTAATGATCAGGAATATCATTCCATATCAAAATATTAACTTCTGTGTTTAACAGTCAAACAGGGCCAGGCATGGTGGCTTACACATTGTAATCCCAACACTTTGGGAGGTTGAGGTGGGAGGATCACTTGAAGCCAGGAGTTGAAGACCAGCCTGGGTAACAGCTCTACAAAAAATTTAAAAATTAGCCATGTGTGTTGGCATGTGCGTGTACTCTCAGCTACTGGGGAGGCTGAGGTGGGCAGTTGCTTGAGCCCAGGAGTTATAAGACTGCTATAATCCACACTGCAGTCCAACCTAGGCAACAGAGCATGACCCTGTCTCTTTAAAAAAATAAATAAATAATAGTTAAACGGTAGTCTACTGTGTATAAAACCAAACCCCCAACTGATGGACATTTAAGTGGTTTTTTGGTTTTTGCTATTATTAAAAATGTTGCAATGAACATACTTCTGTATATATAGCCTTACTCCCTTATCCTATTACATTAGATTTAGTTCACTGAAATTAAATTGCTGTTGATTAAAAAAACATACAGACTTAAAGCATTTATAGATACTGCCAGACTGCACACAAGATGGCACCAAGCTATACTTCCAACAGTTTGTCAAAAATTTGTTCAATTTACTGCATCCCCATCAGTATTGGGCATTATCACTTTTTGAATCTTTGCTACTTTGATAGATGAACACTGACAGTTAATTTAAATTTGTGTTCCTTTATTATTGATGTGAAGCATTTTTTGTACTTCTCCTTAATGACTGTTCAAATACTAGCGTTTTAAATATTTTATTGTATGTATTTCTTAATTTTTAATAAAGCTGTTTATCCATAAGTATTTCATTTTTTGATTTCAGTATTTTCCCCCAAATTTTTTTTTTTTTTTTTTTTTTTGAGTCAGAGTCTCACTTTGTTGCCCGGGCTAGAGTCAGTGCCGTGGCGTCAGCCAAACAGACATGGTATTCTGCTGCAAAAGTAATTTAATAATTAGAGACATTTTACAGACTTTTATAAATAAGACCGAAAGTCTGAGCCAAACATGG
>NW_012140524.1:1245613-1253986 GCF_000956105.1 Propithecus coquereli
TGAGCCACCACGCCCGGCCTTCCCCCGACTTTTTATTTTGAAGTTTTCAACGCTACAAAAAAGTTGCAAGAACAGTAACAGTGAATATTCATATATTTTAACATCGAGTCACCACTTATTAACATTTTGACACATTTGCTTTACATCTTTCCTTACACATACACACACTATTTTCTTTTGCTGTCCACTCTAAATATTGTGGCATGCATCTCCTAAGAACAAGGGCATTCTTCTGTATATATATATATATATAAAACCACAATACAATGATCACATTCAGGAAATTTAACACAGATACAATACTATCTAATATACAGTATATAATCAAATAATATATAAACCTCTATTATATATTTTTAACGTACATGGTCTCTATTGCAGTTTAAATATTTCTAAATTTGCTATTTTTCTTAACTTTGCAATATAGTGTATTTTTATAAAGTATATTTTTTCTATACTGTTTTCCTTAGTCAAAACTAGTACATCTTTTAATTTAATATTTTCTACAAATGCAAAAATTCTCATTTCATCTGCTGTATCAAACAGGGTGTACAGGAAGCAGATGGCCCACTCAAATTAAGTTAATTTAAGAAGGGTTTATTTACAAAGCTGTGGGGTAAGGCTTAGGGGAATCACAAGGGATATTGCAGTTACCCAGGCTAGTAATAAGAGAGAAACTCCTACCACCCATAAGCCCCAAAGGAAGGGCCAAGACTTTAAGAAAAGTGACACTCAGCCCACGGCTTCCACTACAGAAAGTGTGAGAAGGGAACAAACACCCGGACTTTTATCTCATCCTTCCTCCAATTCCTTCCTGCGTTCCACATTTACAAATCCAATTATTAATAGAAGGCAGGGGACATAGAGAACCATTCATGTTGTTCAGAAAGGTCCCCTATGATGGAGAACAGGAATGCAGAGTGAATCTGGAGGGTTAAATTGAAGATTATGTGACACATCTTTCACATCTGTGAAACTGTACTTTTTGGTATTGCTAGGTTTTAGTATCCAGATTTACCCTTCTCATTAAATAAAATGAGGTGCTATCATTCGTTTCTGTACTCTGAAATAATTAAAACAACATAGAAATTCCCTGTTCTATCCAGCTGAGCGCAGTGGCTCACGCCTGTAATTCTAGCACTTTGGGAGGCTGTGGGGGAGAATCGCTTGAGGCCTCAGGAGTTTGAGATCAGCCTGAGCAATACTGAGCCCCTTTCTCTATAAAAAATAGAAAGCTTAGCTAGCGTGGTAGCATATGCCTGTAGTCTCAGCTACTTGGGAGGCTGAGGAAGAAGGATCACTTGAGCCCAGGAGTTTCAGGTTGCTGTGAGCTATGATGACCCCGCTGCACTCTAGCCCTGGTGACAGAGTGAGATTCTACGTCAAAAAAAAGGAAAAGAAAAGAAAAAGAAATTTCCTGTTCTTTAGGTTTGACAAAACCCATCCATAAAATAACATCTAATTTTGATTTTCAAATTTATAGGATTAACTACTCACATATTTTTAGAATTTGTTAATTTTTCTTATTCCCAACATTTTGTCTTTTTGTTCTTTGTTCTGACTACACTTTCCAATTAATTACTACATTGTTTTATTGGTCAAATCTGTCTTTTACTGGTTTTGCTTTATAATTTTTTTGTATTGTTAATTTCTTCTCTTCTGGGGTTTCTTTTTTTCCTGGTGAAAGGATGGTTTATCTGTTCTTTTTTAAACCTCCTTGAGTTGAATGTTTTTAGCTTATTTCTCTAACTCAGCTACCAACACTCCCTCCCACTCTATACACAAACATACACCTCTCATCAGTCATCTTTATCTTTTTTCTTCCATACCAAGAATCGCGGTTTTCAATGACAGTTTGTGATGGAATTAGAGTCACACAATTACTTATTTGCTTTTTATTTCACATTACACACAGATGCTTGAAATAATACCAATACTACCACCAACAACATGATTACTGAAAATAGTTTTGTGTACGATCCCTCCATTCTCCTTCTCACCCCTTTGCAGACCATAATTTCTCCTTTTAACCCCTCATTTGGTCTTAGTATATGTGCAATACCAACAGTCTTTAAATTAATGGTCTCTAGTCATTTTGACTCTCTGAAGCCTGTTTTTCAGTAGATTAGTCAGGAAGGGCTAATGAGAACAATATTCTTCACGTTCTAGCATATTGATAACAGTTTGTAACCTTCATACTTGAAAATCAGTTTGATTATAGATAAAATCTTTGGCTTCTGCTTTCTTATCTTAAATATGGACTATTCCATAGTCTTATCTCTCAAAGGACTGCTATTGAAAAGAATGGCAATAATCTGATTTTCCTTCACTTATAAGGGACTTTGTGACTTCTGCCTGCATGTCTGAAGGATGTTTATTTTTCCTTTAAAGTCCAATTATTTTGCTAGACTATGTCTCAGTGTTGGTATTTGTGTCAGTGGTCTCAGGTGTGTGCTGTGCTCTTCCAAAATATAGTTCCAAATCTGTTTTTAATTCATTAAAATTGTCTCAAATTATAATTTTTAGTATCTGTTCTGTTCCCTGGCTGTGGTTTTCTTCTTTGGGGACTCCTATTATACATGTTAGAGATTCTTTGCCTATTTCCAATATGTCAATTTCTATCAAATTCTTTTTACACCTCTTTCATATTTTTTTTCATTTGTTTGTTTTTTAGAGACAGGGTCTTACTCTGTCACCCAAGCTGGAGTGCAGGGGCCAATCATAGCTCACTGCAGTCTCGAACTCCTGGGCTCATGTGATCCTTCTACCTCAGCTTCCCAAGTAGCTGAGACTACAGGCACATACCATTATGCCTGGCTAATTTTTCTATTTTTTGTAGACACAGGGTCTTGCTATGTTCCTCAGGCTGGTCTTGAACTCCTGGACTCAAATAATCCTCCCTTCTCAACCTCCAATGTGCTGAAGCTATAAGCATGAGCTACCATGCCTGGCCTTATCTTTTTTATTTTTAATGTCTTTCTCCTTTCAACTTCTTTTCCTCTTAAGGTATTATCTGTTACATTTATTTATGCTTGTGTTCCTTCTAATTTGGGTCATTTTCAAAATAAATTTTATTTCTAATACCTTATTGAGTTCTACCACCTAATTTTTAAATTTTTCTTATGCAAATTTGACTTTTTGAAATGCCATGTTATCCTCATAATGTCTTTTGTCTTAACATCTCACGGTTTTCATCTGTTTTGTGGGCATGTCTTTCTTTTGTGTTTTTATTTTCTATAAGGGTCTTTTTTTTCTTTAAAAACTTTGCATGAGATTTGACAACAATTATTTTATACTACTGACTTTTGAAGGAGGCATGGCTCAGAATAGCTATTCTAACTCTACACTCTAAAACTCATTTTTGTTGTTTTCACAGTGTTCAAAATATAGTTTCTTGCTTTTTAGTTATCTTGGCTCTGTTTATTTCCCCTACTTTTAGCTGGACCTTCTGTTTCCTTCATCTATATTCTTCAGGGAATACTCAGTACTCAGTTGTACTCTCAGTTCTTTCTCATTGTGAGAATTGGTCTTAGAAGAATTTGGTCCTAGAAGCTTTGGTTGGTTAGTTTTAAAAGTTTCATAAAGGGGCTCCAGTCCCCTCAGACTTTACAACCTACCTCTTTCACTCACTCATTATCAGTGTATGCAAAACACTTCCAAATTTCAGCTGGTAATCTTAAACTGGTCCTCCAAGCTTTCCAGTGATTGACTGCCTTTGGATATTTTTCAATTTGGATGTTCTACTGCTTCCCCTAATATATTGATAGATAATAAAAATACACAGGTCTTGGAGTTGTTCACGGTTTGTCCCCAAGCTGCTGGCATATAGTCAACTACTTTTCTTGTACATGCTATCCATGTGTTTTTGGTTTTCCTATCCTATTTGTTCTGGTTTTAGGGGAAAGTCATATAGATATTTACGAAACTATTCTACCACTGCTGTTATCTTCCCAGAATCCCTAATATGGACATTTAACCTACCGAGAAATACTGACACTAATGTTTAATCTTATAAGTTATATTACTCAGTCATAAAAAGGAACAAGGTACTGATACATGCTACAACATGGATCAACCTAAAATCCTTCTGCTAAGTGAAAGAAGCCAGTCACAAAAGACCAAATATTATTTGATCCTGTTTATGTCCAGAATGTCCAGAAATGTCCAGAACAGCCAAATCTATAGACAGAAAGTGGATTATATGGCTGTGTAGATGGCTGGGGCAGAGGCACTGGGGAGTGACTATGAATGGATACAAAGTTTCTTTCTGGGAGACGATATATTTCAAAATTAGTTTATGGTAACAGTTGTGCAACTCCACAAATATGCTAAAAAACACTGAATTACACATTTCAAATAGGTGAACATTATGGTATATATAAAGCTGTTAAAAACAAAATAAAGCAGAATGATTTCTGAAATACATAAAATGTACAAACCACAGACGAAAAGATTGATAATTCAATTAAAATACAATTAAATAATATAATTAAAATTTCTTTTCCTTATATTAATAGAAAAAATAGGGAAAAAACATTTGTGATCCATATAACTGACAAAGAATTAGTAACCAAAATGTATAAATAACTCCTACAAATAAGAAAAAGATGAATAACCTAATAGAAAATAATGTGCAGAGATATGAGCAGAAACTCAAAAACAGAACCACTAAGGGCCAAAAAACATAAAATGCTCAAACTCACTAGTAATTGGGGGATATAACAGAAACCACAATGAGATACCATAAATTTAAAATGTGACAATACCAAATACAGACATAAACAAACTTCTCTCTGTTGGAGGGACTGTAAATAGTTACAACCATCCTGAAGAGCAAGTAGCAATATCCAGTGAAAATAAAAATAAATATATCCTACAGTCTAGCAATTCCATGCCTTTATACTTTAGAGAAAGAAATTCTCAAACATGTACAATGAGACATTTATAGAAATTTTTCCAGCACCACTGTTTACTAAAACTCTACAGCAAACAATGGGGAACACATAAGAGGATATATTGTGAGATATTCCTATAATGGACCATCATATGGCTGTGTAAATGAACTAGGAATGTGTGTATATGAATAAATTTCACATATTAATATGACTGTTAAAAAAATACAGAGGAACATATATTGCATGACACCACTTACTTGAAGTTTAAAACAATTATTATATATTGTTTAGATTACCTACTTATGAATTATTACATGCATAATGAAGTACATGGGGAATAATAAACACCAAGTTCAAGAAAGTGGTTCTCTCTCTCTGGGAAGGAGAGAAATTCAACTGGGTAATGTTTTATTTCTTAACCTGGGAGGCAGGTATAACAGTGTTCAAAATATTATTGAAAATGTTTCAAAATAATTTTTGAATGCCTCAAATGTGGTATTTGATCTCACATTGAAGACATAATAAAAGGGATTAGAACATTTCCCCTTCCCTCCCATACCCCAAGGAGACATTTGGTATAGCCACACAGCTTGAAAATAGGTTATAGACTAACTCCTATGTCCACCCTCCCTATCTGTACAATTGGTCTATATTAGCTTAATGTCGAGCTCTGCTGGAAAGTTCAAAGTACTATACTCGAGTCTGCAATACAGCGCTGTAAGCAATTCAGGTAATATTTCAATTTCATTTAACATTATCTTGGATAGGAAATAAAGGGGCAATAAAAAAACTTTTTTCTGTTCTCTTGTTCATTCATTTATGTTTCACTAATTTAAAAAGAAAAGGTATAGGGGCTCTGTGGCACAGCAGCCTGGGGCACTACTGTGGCAGAGGGCCCTATGCTGGTCAGCAGCCAGGCTTGCCTGATGCCCGACCCTGCACGGCTGGGCAAGTTAGAGGAGCAGCCAGAGAGGGGCACCCGGAGTCAGGCACAGCAGATCACACTGGTCCAGGTTTGACATCAACATGCTGGTTTCACTTCTGAGGCTATAAAATGCAAGAGATATTTGTCTGACCAAGTTTACTCCAGAAATGAAATACAAAGATTACAGGTATTTTGTGATTGATTATAGAACTTCCACCTGACACTTAACATGCCACAGCCTACTACATCATGAAAATATAAAAATACCTAAAATGTAAAAGTAAGCCTTATGTTAAGATGAATGGGAACGACACTGTGAGTGGTCCTGTGTGGACTCTGGCAGCATGATTCACTGAATGCTTCCAGAAACCCGAGAAACCTATAAATGAGAGAAATTATAGACCCTACGTTGTTATGATGACTGGGTAGCTCAGATAGCACTTGAGATATTACCTAAAGACTTCATTCTTGGAATAGGAGATGACCTCCATCCCTGACTCCAGTGGCGTTCTAATGTGAATAAAATAATATGAACTGCTTTAGTCATTTCAGAATCAGACTGAGTCACTTATCGGAAAATATAGCTCCTAAACCCCACCTAGTTGATTAGGTTACTGTTAAAAGAAGTCTCATCTACCTAATGGTCACTCATGCTAACACTTGGAGATTATAGATAAATGAGTTAATACTCCCACCAAAAATCAATACATTCAAACCAAAACTTTAACACATTGTCTTTATTTCCAAGATCTGAGGAAGATTTTCAGGAGTTTTCTACTATCCCCTGTGTTTAAGTTGATCTCTCTGCTCAGATTTAATTAATTTTGCTTAAATGTAAATCTGTAGACTGGAATGACCAAATTTTTTTTTAATAAAACAAAAAACACATCACCTCCCCAAAAGAAAAAAAAAAAGAATGGTTATAGTAGGGATGGAGACAGAATTTTACATAATCACAATTTCCCTAGGAACTCTAAATTTTAAACATTTCTCCATGCATACAACATTTACTGTTGCAAACTGGAAGTTAGAGGCCAGTGTGATTCTCTTTTCCTTTTAAGAAACCTGTTTTTTCCCCTCCTCTTTCTATTTAGAAGCTTGTAGTATTCTTTTGCTTTGTTTTGATTTCAGAAATTTAACTAGGGTTATGTCCTTCTTTCAATATTTATGTCCAGCAATTGAGACCAGAAAATGTCTTATTTCAGCTCTGGGGAAGTTTTGCCTATTATTTGTTTGATTACCGTTTCTTTTGTCATCTGCTCCAAGTGCTCTTCTCAATCATCGAAGATTGGGACTTTGGCTCTCTTAGCTCTCACCTTCAATTCTCTTATCTCATAATAAATTCCATAACCACTTGGTGAGGTGGCTCACACCTGTAATCCCAGCACTTTGCAAAAAAAAAATTAAAAAATTAGCCAGGCATGGTGGTGCCTGCTGCTAGTCCCAGCTACTCGGGAGGCTGAGGCGGGAGGATCTCTTGAGCCCAGAGTTCAAGGCTGCAGTGAGCTATGATTCCACCACTGTACTCCAGCCTGGATGACAGAGAAAGACCCTGCCTCTTTAAAAAAAAAAAAAAAATGATTTTCTTAAAAATGTCATCAGATGGCATTCTTCTGACATTTTCTTTGCACATTAAAAATATATGAATATTTCTAACAATTCCCCCCAAAAAGCTCTCTCTTCACAATACGAAAAGGAAAGAGCAACACGTAAATGATGATAAATAGCAACCAGGGAAGATGACTGGGAGCAATGGGAACTGTGGCTAACTAGATATTGGTGGACCCGCCAAAAGCATCCATTGGGAATGTGGACCCAGTGTTGTCAGATTTTGTTTTTTCTTTTTAAAGGAAAAACCAGAAATCTAAGCCCTTTCCCTATTTTTAAACAGTGGCAACTAATTCATTTCTTTTTAATATTTTATGTGTCAGTACAATACAGACCAAATAAAACATATCTGTGAGCTCCCAATTTTTTACCTCTCACCTAGACTCAGTATCATAGTGCTAGCTTCTTCAACAATTGGTCAGATCAGCACTTGTTTTCCCCTAGTATTAATAATTTAAATACTCAGTGTCCACACTCTTTCCAGGAAGACGAGTAGCCACAGGTGTTCCAAAGTGGCAAAATCATAGCTGGCTTGCTCTGAAAATAGGGTGCTACTGGCACTCCAAGGTCTTCAGCTTTTTTCATCTCTACCTACTTCCAAAGTTGATTCAATATCCTGTATTACATTTAGAAACTAAAGATCTGTGTGCCTAGTCTCAGTGTCTCCTTTTAGTTTCTTCTAAGTTGCACTGAATTGGGATTTTTAGTGTTTTGAATTTATATTTTGAAATGTGGCCTTTCGCTGAAAAGGTTGTTATATTTTCAGCTCTTTTTCTATGATATCTAACATCAGTCGGGGGTGAGAAGTTATAAATGTTCATTCATGCCACATTAACCAAAGTTGATTCATTTTTTAACCTCTAAGTTTCTACTTTTTGTTATATGAAATAGACCTCTCAATTCTTTATTTTGATATTAGTATAACAGATAAAGATGTTTAATTTT
>NW_012140524.1:1255086-1257521 GCF_000956105.1 Propithecus coquereli
AAAGCAGCTCATGATCTATACAAAGAAACTACAGAAAAAAGGAAAGGGAATAAGTATATCTAAGAACACTCACAAGAAAACAATGCATCACAAGGAATGAAACTATAATCAATAAATGCTAAAATGCAGATAGCAGTGCTCATGGGAAAAAAAAGAGGCATCGAACTAAGAAAAGAGTCAGCTATAGGAAAAGGAAATGGGATAGGGGTATAAAGGTGCCTTTTTTCAAATAAAAAATTCCAGAATGATTTAAGGCTAAATAAATAAATACTACTGGTAAGGGTGTGCAGAAACTGGAACCCTCATACACTGCTAGAGGGAATGTAAAATGGTGCAGCTGCTGTGGAAAACATGTTGGCAGTTTTTCAAAAAGTTAAACATAAGAGTTGTCATATGACTCAGCCATTGCACTCCTAGATATATCCCCAAGAGAAATGAAAACACATAAAATTCACATAAAAACTGGTAAACAAATGTTCACCGCAGCATTATTCATAATACCAAAAAGCAGAAACAACCCAAATGTCCATCAACTGATGAATGGATAAACAAACTGTGGTATATCTATACAATGGAATATTATTCAGCCATGCTACATGATGGATGAAGCTAAAAAAACATTATGTTGAGCAAAAGAAGCCAGACACAAAAGACCACATATTGCATGACTCCATTAACATGAAATGACCAATAAGCAAATCTACAGAGAACAGAAAGTAGACTAGTGACTGCCAGGGGCTGGGAGAGGGCAAAATGGGGAAGTGACTGCTAATGGGTATGAGGTTTTTTTGGGAGGTAATGAAAATGTTCTGGAATTACACAGTGATGATGGTTGCACAACCTTGTGAATATACTAAAAACCACTGAATAGTACACTTTACAATGGTGAATTTTGTTACATGAACAAAATATTTGTTATATTTCAATTTTTTAAATGTAAAATAAAAAACAAGTTGGTTTGCAAATTGGTCATTAAAATCCAAATTGCTTTTCCTTTTACATTTGCCTGAAGATAGAGTGCTGAAATCACTGACATAAAAGGCAAAGTGAAAAGTGCATTACTAGCAACACTAAGCCAGAGTCTCAGGTTAATGTCATCTGCATTGGGATGCCTATATTGGATGGTTTGTATTACATACCTGGAAGGCTCCCCTTTCCAATTCTCAACTTAAGAAATAGTGATTAAATTTCCCAAGTTGAGTCACAAAAGTTGTTTTAAGTCTTATCTCCTTCTCCACCTGCAAAGTACACCATGGTCTAAAAGTATCAACCTTCTCTCTCCCCATTCTCTGTTCTTTTCACACAGACGATCTCAGCTAGAGAAAGAGGAAAGCAATTTATTTAACTAAATCATAAAAAATGTAAATAACTGACAGCTGTAAACATGATTACTTCTCCCTAACTTCTCCAAGTCCCTAGCCTCCAAATAAGTATTATTTGGGCAATTTAAAAAATCAAGTTTAAGGCCGGGCGCGGTGGCTCACGCCTGTAATCCTAGCACTCTGGGAGGCCGAGGCGGGAGGATTGTTTGAGCTCAGGAGTTCGAGACCAGCCTGAGCAAGAGCGAGACCCCGTCTCTACTAAAAATAGAAAGAAATTAATCAGACAACTAAAAATATATAGAAAAAATTAGCCGGGCATGGTGGCGCATGCCTGTAGTCCCAGCTACTCGGGAGGCTGAGGCAGGAGGATCGCTTGAGCCCAGGAGTGTGAGGTTGCTGTGAGTGATGATAACGCCACGGCACTCTAGCCCGGGCAACACAGTGAGACTCTGTCTCAAAAAAAAAAAAAAAAGAAATCAAGTTTAAAACATTTAAGGGATTGACAAAGGTTGCCTGCGAAGTGATATTTTAGAGCAAAAAATGACACCAAATCAACATGGTACTGGATAGTGGTATGCCCTAGACTCAACTTTCCTGAATTATTCCTGCTTTTTCCAGTATTGTACATTCTAAAATCCAATGATTCACTAGCGTACTTTTCAAATTACAAACTATGAACCATTTGCATCAGAATCACCTATGGTGCCTTGCCTACCCCAGACTTATAAAATCAAAATCTCTGGGGATAGGATCCAGGAAAGTTTATTTCCAAAGTGATTCTTATACACACTGAAGTTCGAGAATTGCTGTTCTAAAAAGTTCAACAAGATAGGATGAGCCACCACTTTACGTATAGATAATGTGTAAGATAGAGACGACATTTGTATTATGAAGACATGATGAGCATCGCAGATATCTGATGAGGCCATGAACTTTAATAGCAAAAGTAATATCCATAAAAATTCCCACTGTTCCCATAAAAGCAGAGAAGTATGAGATAAGTGACATAAATCTACATATCCAAGAAGCTCAATGAACTCAAAGCAAGATAAACACAAAGAGGTCCACACTGAGACAAATTATGATCAAACTGTTCAAAGACAAGAACAAATG
>NW_012140524.1:1257781-1268532 GCF_000956105.1 Propithecus coquereli
ATGCATGTGGCATATAACTATCACTACTGGGATGGTTTTTGGTTAGCACATGTTAATGGCTTTCAGAAGGATGGAATCTTTACTTTTCTCCCCTGGCCCTATTTTGCCAACTAACAGGTCTAATGACTGAAATAAACTATTTTGTGTAAGAGAAATCCTTCTGAATTTTAAACTATTTATGCTGACACACTATAGCCCTGATTCTTTTACTGCTTCATGCTCAAAAAGCACTGACAATTTCTTTAAAAAGTATATGGAAAGTTTCTGGTCTGCAACTAGGCAACACTTCCAAATTACTACAAAGATGATTTAATTTATATCATCTCCCCTAATTCTATTTACAAAAACAGATCAATTGTGACGATAAAAGTCCCAGTGTTCTAAAATATTATCTAGTTAGAGCAATATTTATTCATTCAAAATATTTACGGAGCACCAATTACATGCCCCAGATTGAACAAAATATGCTCAATAAAAATATTGCTCATAATTTATTATTTTTGATTCTGAGTCTCCAATCGTTACAAATATTAAGTGTTACAAATAATAGAAAACGCTATTGGTACCAATCCTACAGCAGACCAAGAAAATTTGTTTCCAAAATAACTTTTATTGCTTTAACTATTTAAAAGCCAAAAAAAGCAGAGATGTCTATGGTTTACAAGGTTTGCAGTGTTTGGATATCCACTAATATTATGAACAGTAAGTTCCTTCTTATAATATTTACACCCTACACTTTTATTTTGTAGCAAGATGTAGCAATGCATCTCATGGAAAATGATAGGAAAACCACCACCTTCTGAAAGAAAAGATACTGTTAAGAATTGAAAGCACTTAAAACCGATATATTAAATAATCTCTAAAATGTGCTTCTCTGAACCCTAATATTAATAAAAGTCCTATGACTCCTCTTCAGTCACGAAAAGCAGCAGAGAAAATGAAACTTAACACTTCTGTCACTCATTTATTTTCTCGACATTTATGCACATAAAAAATTATGAGTTATCTATGAGACCCAACATGAAAAGACCACAGAACCTGATGCCCAATTTAGGTCACGATCACAAAACTGTGGAAGAAAAAAACCACAGCCTACGCCGAAAAATTGGATATTCCTTCCTAATACCTACAGAATTCCAGGTACGCGAGGGGATTTTTTTTTTTTAAACACTGCTTCGGCGTTCTCGAAACCTGGAGGGGTTATACTGCAGGAAAACACTCCGGCAATGCACAGCAGTGGCCTCTTAGCCTAGAAAGCGCGGTTCCGGAACTGACACTGCAGCCCTTGCTCAAGGTAAAGAGGGAAATAAAACACCCCGCCGCGCACAAGCCAGCCCACCACGAGCCCAGCGCGGCCCCGGTACCCCGCGTGTCCCCCAGGTGCCCTTGGAAGCAGCGGCCCGAGGACCACGCCGCGCCCGGTCCCAGCGGACTCCCGTTCCGCCCGCTGACCTATCCTTCCCACTCCCAGCCCCCGGGGCCCGCCGGGCCCGCCGCGCCGGCTCCGCCCCTCGCCGCTCGGCCAGGCCCCGGATTCTCCGCCTCGGTGCAAAACGGCCCCGGGCGGGCAGGCGCGTCGGAGCCGAGAGAGCCCCGGGGCCCCAACAGGGCCCTCCTCCCACAGGCCGCCAAGGCTGACCCAGAAGAGGGCACTGCAGCCCAGACTAGGCCTGCGTCCCGGGCTCTGGCCTGGGCGAACGCCGCCCTCGTCGCTCACCTGCGTTCCCACTACGACGATCTGAGGCAACTGGATGATGTCGGCGCCCACTGTGTTAAAGACGTCCTGGAGCTTGTTGATGACAGGAATTAGCGCCTCCATGACTCAGAAAACACGGGACCCCCGCCCGCCCGGCCGCCGCAATGAATGGGGCAGGGGCCCAGAATTCGCCTCCTTCCTCCTCTCCTCCGCCCTCTCCTCGGGAGCCGGCACCCATTGGACCCGGCCCGCCCGCTACCTGCCCCCTCCCGGCAGGCCATGCGCCATAAGGCGGTGGGAAAGAACAAAGCCTGCCGGGAGTTGTAGTTCTGGCAGAGGGGAACGCGCTTGCCTACGGCTCCCAGAAGGCTGCGCGGCACGGGCGGGCCCCGAGCAAGTGTGGTGGGGGTGCATGGGGTGGGGATGTTTCCTGGCCTCCTGTCTAGAGGCCAGGATTGAAGCCAGGCGAGTAGGAGGAAGTAGATACACTCATGCTTGTCCTCAAAGTATGATGGATGTGAAAATGCCGCGTGTAAATATGTGTTAAGTACAGCGACATTTCTCTTGATTATCCAGAGTGTCATTTCCTTATGAGGAGCTTTCTTAAAAAGGACAGGTTGGAAAAGTTTAATCAAAGAATAACATGGCCACGGATGCCCAGCTGGGTGCAAAAGGTCTGTACGCTGATACTAGAATGTATGGGTTGCTATTTGCAAAACTACATAACCAGCCCAGAACGCTCTGCTTCTCCAGGATTTATGTAAAAAAAAAAAGTGTTCAGAAAAAAATCTTACAATGTTGGAGTATTAGAGGGGAAGAGCCGAGCCCTTATTCTCTACATTCCTTATAAACCTTTATTTGCTATGGCCTGATTCTGGCAAAATAGAGATATGATAACTGCCTTACTTGTTTTTTGGTAAGTATTCTATTTCTAAATGTTGTTTTTCTTTTTAGACAAATAATATCTCTCCTCTACTCCAAACCTTAAAGGATTTCGTATCTCAAAGTAAAAATGGTGACATTCGAGCAAAGACCTAGAGCAGATGAGGGGGAAGTCCCCTTCCCGACTTTATTTTTCTCCATAGCACTTATCTCCTAACACACTAGCATTAAACTTGTATACTCTCCTCTCTTGCTAGATTATCAGCTCCTAGAGGATAGGGATTTTTGACCCTTTTAATCACTGATGTATCCTTAGGCCCCAGAAAGGGACAAACAAGATGGTCACAATCTCAGTCCCCTCTGAGTTTATAATCTAACACAGGAGACGGGTGATGACGCCATTATAAATAAATGAGTAGGTGCTACAACTGTATTATGGAGTGCATAATAGGAGCACTGTTTTCCAGTCTGAGGGGGAGGGGTAGAAGTTCAAGAAAGACCTCCTAGAGGTTACTAGATTTAATCTCCATGAGGGCAAGAACCACCTACAGTAGTGGAAGTTGTGTACTACACAACTCCGGTCGGTACCATTCACCTGCACAGCTGGGCACAGCAGCCCTGGAATGACTTGATTTGTTCAGCAGGACAAATAGTAGGCACTTAATAAATGTTTTTGAACAAATGAATGAAATAAGTTAAAACCTGAAGATCCAATAGTGGTATTTTCACATCTTGTCAAGTTTGGTGAACATCCCCTTATCTTTTGATTATTTTTAAAAACAAAAATTTCAGAGACAAAATTTCAGAGATAAAAAGAGGAAAAAAAGCCAGATCTCCGAAAAACAAAGAGTTCAATTCCAAGTCTCTTATTTTCTACCACAGATAATATTACAGAATAGTGAGACATTACCCGCTTGCTTCTCACCCCTCTGTTGATGGAGCTTTTTGTTCTCTTCTAAATAGTAATAGAAAACTGAGTAGTCTCTGCTCCTTCCAACAAGAAAAGGCAGACAAAAAGAGGGATTAGGCTCATGGTGAAGCTTCACAGACATAACCAGTAACTACTTTAAAAGGTCCAGGTGCCCTGGGACAAAAACGATGCAACTACAACTGTTTTTTCCTTATTTGTGGCAACAATAGACATGATCTTTTCTTATTTGCTAATGGCAAAATTAGAAGGGCAAGCATACATATATTCCAGAAAGTGAAATGTTAAGAATTTTGCATGACATTATATATTTCCATGGAAATTACGTTATCTCTTGGGATGGAACATCCAGAGCCTTGCATTAATGTGCATCTTTTTCTAGCAGAAGGAGAAAGGATCACATGACCAGTGCTCAAACGTCTTCCTATCCCTACCACCACCAATCAGGTTTAAGCAGGATGGTCCAGTAGCTATCTATAAACTCTAGAGCATTGAGTTAATCAGGCACAGAGGAAAAGAAACAGGAAATGATAAGGCCTTGAGAAAGAGTGGCTCTAATTTGATAACTTTTTTAAAAACATAAGGCAGGATACTCTATGCACAATGTGTTTCACTGGGGGGTAACAAAGCAAACCAATTTGGGTTTTCACATTTTAAGTTCAGAACATTTGTTTGTAGGAAAGCCATTTAACCAATAAGTCTTTCCTCATTAAAACAGGATAATGTGTTCTTCAATGAGTTGCTATGGAATCACAGTAAGCCGCTATCAGGTATTATCTCAAAAGGCCTTTTTAAAAACTCTTCTAGCCTAGTGGTGGTGCCTATAGTTCCAGCTACTCGGAGGACTAAAACTGGAAGATCACTTGAGCCCAGGAGTTTGAGACCAGCCTAGGCAACATAGCGAGACCCCATTTCTACAAAAAATAAGAGAAAAATTAGCTGGGCATGGTGGCATATGCCTGTAGTCCCAGCTACTTAGGAGGCTGAGGCGGGAGGATCATTGAGCCCAGGAGTTCGTGGCTGCAGTGAACTATGATCACACCACTGCACTCCAGCCTGAGCAACAGAGTGAGACCCTATCTCAGGAAAAAAAAAAAAAGAGAGACTATTTGGCATACTTGCAACCTCTACACATATACACATATTGCCCTGTTTCTTCCTTCCTTTCCTCATTTAGTCAACACATATTTATGAAGTACTTATTAGGCTCTTTTTTTTTTTTTTGAAAGAGGGTCTCTCTATGTTACCCAGGCTGGTCTCAGACTCCGGGGCTCGAGTGATCCTCCCACCTCAGCCTCCCAAGTGGCTGGGATTACAGGTGTGAGGCACCACACCTGGCCTTTTTAGGTATCTTGGTCTTAGCCAGCCATTATATTTTGGGGGAAGCCAAGGAGGAGCTGTGGACATGACAGTAACATGCCCTGCCCGCTTTGTCAATAGTGAGCTCACTAAGGACAGAAATGGTGATCTTATTTAGCTGGTTTTCCCCGCTACCTCCTAGGATGCTTGTTACATAATACCAGTCTACTGGACTTGGGTTTTCTTTTCTTTTACTTGGAAAGTCTGGCATAATAAGGATTTAAGCAGCTCTGAATTGATTCAATTGCAACCAGGATTTGCAATCAAAACCAGCCAACACACAAGAAGCTGCCTTGGCATAGGACTCCTCACCAGAGTAGCTGCCAAAATTACTTACCCAAGGAGTAGGCTGGCTTTGTTCTCACTTAAAATCTCTAATGAGAAAAATTTATTTTGAATTAAATTAATAACTAGAAATTAATAGTTCTTGAAAAGGGTTATTCAGACTATTTTTATAGCATGTGTCCAATATCATTTTATGCCAACATTTGATCACAAATCACAGCCAAGCTGCCATTATCCATGCCTTCAAATCATAGCAGTGAGTGCTGATCTAATATTAATACAAAATATACTACTCTGATGGGGAAGCCTCTTTGTCATATTTTGGAAACTGCCCGTGTTTTGCAAAGACAATAAAGTAAACAGATTTAATCAATTTGCTACTCCCTAGGCCTCGAGCTTAACATACTCTCTTAGCAGGTGCAGGAAATTGTCTGCAGATGGTGGAGTGAGCCAGATGGTTCAGAAGCCAGAAATTGAATCTGGAGAGCTACTGACAGCCCATTAGAGGGCAGTGTGACAACACAGTTAAGAGCAGTAAAGGCCAAAAGAACTTAGGAGTTGAGATCCAGTCTTGTCTCATCTCCCTTGACTGTTTTCTTCACTTTGCTCCACACACACACCCCAATGGAACATAGCCCTTCCTTTAATCCTCCCACCATCAAAACACATGGCAAGCTCTCTTTGAAATGATAGAGTCATTTTACGTCACAGCAATGAGAACAACTAAAATTACATGTTAGATGTCTCTTTTCTTAAATCTTAAACTACTTCACCTGGCCTGTTTCTGAAAATTTCTCATTAGCCTCTTTTCTTTACACCTATACTTCAGGTTCCCAAAATGTTGTCTGACACTCTTAGAAAGTCCTCAAATCTCCTTTCTCCTCTGTTTCTCAGGCTTCCTTTTGATCTCCCCTACACCAACTCAATTCACCCACATTTTAGGTGAAGAGAAATTTAGCTCTCAGCCTTTGGTTAGCTACCTTTGCATGTCCAAAGGCTCATCACTAGTTACTCTGGCTTTAGCAGCCAGGTCTAGTGGAGGCTTTGAACATGTTTCCTTTCTAATTCCCCAACCAGTCCATCGAATCAGTATTGGGCAGCACCAGTCAATTTGAGTTTTAAGGGCCAATTTTCTAGATATGGCATACATATCTAGATGATTGGTAAAACACATCAGTGATGCAACTAGTAAATTAGTAAATAAGGGAATATATCAGAAGATACTAAATACAGTATATATAATGTGCATAAAGGTTTATCTAACAGTTGACTTTTTGTTTCTTTATGATGATTTTCATTTATTCTAATTCCTCTTCAGTTACTGAATGTTTGACTAAAAGGATGAATAGATTGATGGTTGAATGAATGAATAATTGAAGAAAGGTTTTGCATATTCATTATACTTCATCTGGGCTAGTCAGGTACTAACAAGTTGCTATTAATATTTTAGAACTGATGCAGCATGAGAAAAAGAGTTCTAAATTAGTCATTTTCTTTAAGAAGCTATACCCTTACTTCCAACCCCTTATCTATGAAATGGAATAATAATTAAATACTAAGAATGTTGACCTAACAAAAGTTTTAAATATCATTAGCAGTACTATTAAGTTAATACAAACCTAGAAAATGATCTGCCCCAAAACCCAGACAGCAGTTTTACATGTGTGCCACTATTCACACCAGCAGTAAAAACAAAAGGAAACAAAATAAAAATGTAAACATAAAAATGAACATTAAATACTATATTAAATACTAAAGATACAAAAGTGAGCAAAACAGATAAACTGGCATTCTTCAAAAGTCCTCAAATGGGCAATTAGCCAGTACTCTAATAGAGGTCAGCATGTAGGAAAGGGACCTAGCCTGGGCTTCCGGGCTTGAAGGATGAGTAGGAGTTGACCACACAAAGATGAAGAGAAAGAACTTTTCAACCAAAAAGAGGGAGCAGCTTGTTCAAAAATGAAGAGGATACATTCTAGATGCTTAAGTTTAGTGTGGCTAAGTATAGAGCGTGAGGGTTTGTGGGAGAATGGTGAGTGGCAAGGTTAGACAGCTGGTCAGAGGTCAGCCCATGAAAAGAACTCGATGCCACAGCGAGGAGATGTATATCCTGAGAAAGTCAGACAGGTGAGTAGGGGAGACACATGATCACATGAATTTTGCAGAGATCACCCACCTACATTCCAGCAGGTAAGGGAGAAAGGGAAGCCACATAGGGAGTGTTGCAGTAATTCAAGTCAGAGATGAAGGCATTGTATAGCAGGGTGGCAGTGGTGGAGATGGAGACACTTGGACAAATTTAGAAGAGGTACACTTGTCCAGAGAATATAAAGTAGAAGAAAAAATGGACAAGATCAGAATGGACGATATGAACATTTAAGAAATCACAAAAGAAGGATGTTCAAGAAAGAGACCATAAAATAGTGACCAAAAAGATAAAAGAATAAAAAAGAGAATGGCTTGTTCAAAATGGATTTCAACCTCCTGTGTGTGGGCTTTACTTTGTTTCCGAAGCTAAAAACTACATTTCCCTAATCTTCTTGCAACCAAGTGTTCCAGATATAATTTTAGTTTCATAAAATAGATACATCCCCTCAAGGCTTACATCCTGAATTAAATTATAAAAGGACAAAGGAGTTACACCAGGCATCCATTTTGCTTGTGCAAGATCGTGGGAGGCATAACATGGTTCTAGAGTTAGTGGTTCTCAGGATGTTTTCTGATTCTCAGTGGCTGAGGTGAAGAGAGCCTGAGAGCCAGCTGCTCATTGTGGGAATGTCTCAGTCACTCCTGGTACACCAATTTTGTGGCATTGTTCTGGGAGTAATTCCTGGATGTCTAGCCTAAAGCCTGTTTTCCCAGTCATTCCCCCAGATCTGTAAGCATCTAATTCCCTGTATTAAATCTCTTTCTGAATAAACTTAACAGAGGAATGTATTCGTTTCCTGGGGCTGCCATAACAAAGTGCCACAGCCTGGTTGGTTTGGAACAACAGAAATTTCTTGTCTTATAGTTCTAGAGGCTAGAAATCCAAGATCAAGGCATCAGCAAGACTGGTTTCTTTTGAGGGCTGTAAGAATCTGTTTCATGCCTCTCTCCTAGCTTTTGGTGACCCCAAGCTTTTCATGGTTTGTGGCAGCATCACGCCAGTCCCTGTATCCATCTTCACGTGTGTGTTCACATCGTTTTCTCTCTGTCCGTGCCTATCTCTGTGTCTAAATTTCCTGCTTGATAAAAACACCAGTCATGTTGGATTAGGGCTGACTCCAATGACCTCATTTCAACTTGATTACCTCTGTAAAGACCTTACTTACAAATAAGGCCACATTCCAAGATACTGGGGGTTAGGGCTTCAACATATCTTTTTGGAGAGCCACAGTTCAACCCATAACAAAGAGTATGACAGATATATTTAGTAATTAATCAAATATTCATATGGGTCCCCATATTTCCCAGTCTCCTTTGCAGTTTGGTTGGGGCCATGTGACTAGTTCTGCAGTAACTGTGACCAGAGGTGACATGTGTTCCCTCTGGGTTGAGTCAGGGAAAAGCCTTGCTCAGAGCCTCTAGCTCTCTTCCCACGTTTTGACAAACCCTGAAGCCACATGTTGAGAGACTGATGTAGCAAGAGGGTCAACCCTGTCAGCCTGGGTCCCTGAGTGTCTCTGTAGAATAGGATCCCTTTTTTAAAATTTGTCTGTTGCAGCAGTTGGTGTTAATTATCCTCATTAATATAAGTGATTTCTGTTATCTGTAACGTAACCCTGATGGACATATTAAGGGAAAAGTTCCTGCCCTTGGGGTTCACATTGTGTCCTAAAATGGGCATTTCAAAGCATCTACTAAAAAAAGTGTGCCCCTCCCAGCAAAGAATATCCAAGGATAAGAGTATAAAATTCTGTATATATTAATATTTGTATCAGTCTATTCAGGCTGCCATAACAAGGTATCATAGACCGGGTGGCTTAAACAACAGATATTAATTTTCTCACAGTTCTGGAGACTAGAAGTCCAAGATCAAGGTGCTAGCAGAGTTCTGGTGAGGCCTCTCTTCCTGGCTTGCAGATGGCTGCCTTGACATGACCTTTTCTCTGCGTGTTTCCATGCACCTGTGTGTGGAGAGAGAGTGAACGCTGGTATTTCTTCCTCTTCATATAAGGACTCCAGATTCCAGTTCTATCAAGTTAAGGCCCCACCCTTATGACTTCATTTAACCTTAATTACCTCCATAAAAGTCTTATCTCCAAATACAGTCACATTGAGGGTTAAGGCTTCAACAGATGAATGGGGGTGGTAGAGGGACACAGCTCAGTGTACAACAATATCATTAAATGAGTAATGTAAAATATCAAAAGCTCCTCACCTCTGATAATACTCTCCAGATGGGAACCACTGTTAACATCTTCCTTCTGTTCATACTTTTCATGTTCACATACAAGCATATAATGTACATCAGAACATATAAACACATACAGCTCTATTTTTTTTGCTTACAGTATTCAAAAAGCTCCTTTTATGGTCGGGCGCGGTGGCTCACACCTGTAATCCTAGCACTTCGGGAGGCCGAGGCGGGAGGATTGCTTGAGCTCAGGAGTTGGAGACCAGCCTGAGCAAGAGCGAGACCCCGTCTCTTATCTTTAAAAAAATTAAAGAAAAAAAGCTCCTTTTACTATAGGTTTTCTTTACTTGTCACTGTATTATATAGATAGTTTCCATATCAGTACATAAAAATCTCTAAATATTCTTTCCAACAGCTGCATAGTATTGTCTTGTAAGGATTATGATAATTTAAGTTTTTCTCCGGTAGATGATAGATAACTTTGAATTTCTTATTATGGACAATGTTGCAAGAAATATGCTTGTATTTGTATATTTTTATACTTCAATTTTTCAGCAGGGTAGATTTCTAGAAATGGAATTGCTGAGTCAAAGGATACACATCCATAAAATTTAAATAAGTATTGCCAAATTGCTGTTCAAAAAGTACTCCAGCTTATATTCTAGTAAAAGTATACAGGAGTATACTTTCCCCACACCCACCCAAGGGTAGTATCAATATTTTTAGTTTTGCTAATTAATTGGTTAAAAAAGATGAAATAAATAGGCTTAAACAGCAGTCATTTTCCAAAAAAAGAATTATTGTTTTTATTTATTTTACATTATTAGTAAATGTTTGCATATATTAGTTTTTTATATTTCTTTTTCTGTTAATTACCTGTTCATATTTTTGGCCCATTTATATGTATGAGTTTTTTATATTTATTATGGCAAACAATCTTTGTTATATATGTTGCAAATATTTGCTCTATATATGTCTTTGTCTTTTAATTTTGATAATGATATTCCTAAGTGTATGGTAGAGAAGTTACGGAGCCAAATCTGGTAGGTAATACAGGGTGTGTGTTTGGAGGGTTAGGAATCTGACTCCAAGCATGAGAATGGGCCAGGGGAGAAATGGACCCTACGAATGCTGTCTCAGAGCCTAAGTGCAGCACTATTAGAACACTTTATCTGAAATCAGCCCAGCCTATTGGCCTTAATAAAAACTTTGAATTCTGAAGAGGAGATTTTTATATTTTATTAGTACTAATGCTGAGCCCA
>NW_012140524.1:1269947-1275392 GCF_000956105.1 Propithecus coquereli
TTTTTTTTAATTCTAGAGATGAGGTCTTGCTATGTTGCCTAGTCTGAGGTGCAATAGCTATTAATAGGCATGATTACAGCTCACTGTAGCCTTGAACTCCAGGCCTCAAGTGATCCCCCTGCATCAGCCTTCCAAGTAGCTGGGACTACAAGTGCTGTCCACCACCACTTCCAGCTTCAACTCATATTTAAAAATGTAACTTTTAGCAGAATTTTAAAAACTTAAATTACTGATTAGGCTTTTATAATTATTTTATGTCCTGTCTGAGACCCAGATGCACTCTTTGGTAGAAGGTGATCCAAAGTCCTAAAGTCAATCAAAGCCCCTAGAAGCAGCATCCCTGAGTTATGCCCTTAGACTTCCCCTCACCAGAAAATCAGCTCCCAGGATCAGCAACTCAGAGCTGCCTGAGGCTTATGCCTCTAGTCTGCATCGCTAACTACAAGTTCTCTAAAAGCCACTTTCCTGTCCTGGCTCCCAGCCACCTTGCCAACTGTATGTTATAGATTTCACATGTCACTCTCCAAGTCCCATTACAAAACATTAGCATGGCTGGACATGGTGGCTCATGCCTGTAATTCTAGCACTCTAGGAGACCAAGGCAGGAGAATCGCTTGAGGTCAGGAGTTTGAGACCAGCCTCAGCAAGAGCGAGACCCTGCCTCTACTAAAACAGAAAGAAATTAGCTAGGCAACAACAAAAAAAAAAAAACTAGAAAAAATTAGCCGGGCATGGTGGCACACACTTGTAGTCCCAGCTACCCAGGAAGCTGAAGCAAGAGGATCACTTGAGCCCAGGAGTTTGAGGTTGCTGTGAGCTAGGCTGATGCCACAGCACTCTAGCCCAGGCAACACGGTGAGATTCTGTCTCAAAAAATAAAATAAAATAAAACATTAGCATGTTGACAACCTAGTTAACTTTAGATTACCTCTAGATCACACAAAAGAGTGTATGTCCTTAAGCTAGGAGCTTCTCTGCAGCCTGTTTTTATTTATTTATTTATTTATTTATTTAGAGACAGAGTCTCACTCCGTTGCCCGAGCTAGCGTGCCGTGGCATCAGCCTAGCTCACAGCAACCTCAAGCTCCTGGGCTCAAGTGATCCTCCTGCCTCAGCCTCCCAAGTAGCTGGGACTACAGGCATGTGCCACAATGCCCAGCTAATTTTTTCCATATATTTTTAGTTGTCCAGATAATTTGTTTCTATTTTAGTAGAGACGGGGTCTCGCTCTTGCTCAAGCTGGTCTCGAACTCCTGAGCTCAAACGATCAGCCCGCCTCAGCCTCCCAGAATGCTAGGATTACAGGCGTGAGCCACCGCACCCGACCTATTTATTTATTTTTGTAAGAGATGGGGTCTTGGCCAGGCGTGGTGGCTACGCTTGTAATCCTAGCTCTCTGGGAGGCCGAGGCAAGCGGATCGTTTGAGCTCAGGAGTTTGAAACCAGCCTGAGCAAGAGCGAGACCCTGTCTCTACTAAAAATGGAAAGAAATTAATCGGACAATTAAAAATACATAGAAAAAATTAGCCTGGCATGGTGGCGCATGCCTGTAGTCCCAGCTACTTGGGAGGCTGAGGCAGAAGGATCACTTGAGCCCAGGAGTCTGAGGTTGCTGTGACCTAGGATGATGCCACGGCACTGTAGCCCGAGCAACACAGTGAGACTCTGTCTCAAAAAAAAAAAAAAAAGAGACGGGGTCTTGCTATGTTGCCCAGGCTGGTCTCAAACTCCTGGGCTCAAGTGATCCTACTGCCTTAACCTCCTGGATAGCTGGGATTATAGGCACAAGCCACTGTGCCTGGCTTGCAGCCTGTTTTAGATTTTATTTTTTTCAAGTCAAAAAAAGAGTGGAGGCCGGGCGCGGTGGCTCACACCTGTAATCCTAGTACTCTGGGAGGCCAAGGCAGGTGGATTGTTTGAGCTCAGGAGTTCGAAATCAGCCTGAACAAGAGCGAGACCCCGTCTCTACTAAAAATAGAAAGAAATTAATCGGACAACTAAAAATACATAGAAAAAATTAGCCAGGCATGGTGGTGCATGCCTATAGTCCCAGCTACTTGGGAGGCTGAGGCAGGAGGATCGCTTGAGCCCAGGAGTTTGAGGTTGCTGTGAGCTAGGATGATGCCACGGCACTCTAGCCCGGGCAGCACAGTGAGACTCTGTCTCAAAAAAAAAAAAAAAAAGTGGAAATGAATTAAAAAATAAAAATGAAGTATATAAAAGGGAAGGTAATAATCACCTGAATTCTTCTGACACTTTATCAAATATCCTGCCCTAGGGGTAACTACCACTAAAGGTTTCCTAGGTATGCTTTTGGAAATTTCTCATACATGTGTAAGTGGGAGTAGAATCATATTGTTTTACAATTTGTTTTTTACATTTTCACTACTATCTTGTAGGCATCTTTCTAAATCAATGTATGTAGCATCACCTTATTGTTTTTTAACACCCGTAAATGTATGTACGTATGTAGAACACAGTTTGTTTATGATACGGTTTGTTTTTTAAAACTGCACTGGTGCCTTAAAAGTATGAACGTATGACATACACCCACACTGATACAGCTTGAAAATTATTGTTGGGGTGAGTACTAATAAACATAAAGAAATTATGTTCCTTACCTAACATAATCCATGTACGGTGGCAGATAGGTGGCCTTGGACAGGTTACACGCTATTTAAGCTTCAATTTTCTCATCTGCAGAAAAGGACCAACATTACTTGCCATGGAAGGTTGTGATAGGATTTGACGAGATAATGCATTTGGTGCAACCTGGTGTGGTGGAAATGGTGTTTTGAGGAAGCAGTGTAAGCGTGTTCTTTTAAAGCACAGATTTTATAGGCAGACAGAACTGTGCTGGAATCCAGGTTCTGCTATTTACCAGTTCTGACCTGGGATGAGTCACGGAAGCTCTCTGAGCCTCAGTTTCCTCATCTATAAAATACTCACGTGAAAGGGTGGTTGTGAAATTTGAAACAAAATAATGCACATAAAGGGCTTAAAAGAGTGTCTGTTTCTCATGAAATGTGCTCAATAGCAGTAGCTGTTCTTGTCAAGTTTGAGCCTTGAAGCTGGAAACATCTGGGCTCAAAATCTGCCTCTGCCATTCTTTTAAAGTTTTTGAGCCTTAATTTCCTCATCCTACCTTATATGATTGTGAGGAGTAAATAGATGCTTAGCATAGTCCCCCAAACATGATAGACACAAGCACTTAGGTCTTTGAATGGGAACACACATCAGCTACTTCTCTTCCCAGCTCTTCACAGTACAGATGAGGTGTGTTTAAACTCCAGCAGAGGCATATTGAGGACAGGTTTTAAAGCCAGAAACCCTGTGCCCTTTTGTCCTTTTAAATTCTTTAAAGTCCTTTTTACAGGCTCAGTCTTACCCAACAGCTCACAAGACATGAAATGTAATGAAATAGTGACATGTTTATATTCAGATCTGAAGGTTACTCATTTAATCATTTAAACAAGAAAAAAACCCACAGAGGACTTTTTTCTTCAAGGCATACATATTCATAGCAAATTAATTTAAGTTATTAAATAACAACTAACATCAGTTCCACTTCCCTGTTGTATTTACAAGATCAATAGGAATACTAATCATAACGACATGTCGCAGGGGTGTGAAGTGGTTACTGGAGACTCTTTATCATGGCCCAGCGGCATGTCAAAGCTGAGGAAGTAGCTTAGGAAGATGTTAAATTAAGCTAGAGAAATAGAGATGGCTCTGGAAAGTTTAGCAATCCTGGTTCAAGGCCATTTAAGGACAGTGCTTCTCCAACTCTGCAGGTCACAGATCATGTTCCCAGTCCACTGCTATTCAGGCTATTCTTGTCTCTCCATGAGTTCCCAGATCTCCTACAAGAGATAAGGAGTCACTTTGCTCAAGGGACCTTATTGCTAAAGATTCACCAACTACATACTGAGAATCTAAGGAAATTACTAAAGGCCCATGAAGACTTCTGGTTAGATGCCATCGTCTTTCCATTTGGAGCAGAGGGAAGTAGAGCACTGGACAGGGGGGCAGAAGAAAGAAGGACAGGGTTGCAGAGAAGTCGTAGCTGACAATCTTTGCTCTGCTTCACCCATGCTTGGGAAGGGGAGGGGAATGGGTGGCCAGAGAAATAGAGGCTCTGGAGCAGGGCTTTTCAACCTCGGCACCATTGACATTTTGGGCCAGATAATTTGCTGTGGGGAGCTGTCCTGTTAATTATAGGCTGTTTAGCAGCATCCCTGGCCTCTACCCACACGATGCCAGTAGCATCACCACCACCCCCTCACTCCTACCACAGTAGTGACAACCAAAAATATCTCCGGACTTTGCCAAATGTCCCTGGGGAAGGAAAAAAGGGGAGGAAGGAAACCAGGTTGAGAATCATTGCTCTGGAGTGTGAGGGGGCAAAGAATAGGGATACACCTGGGCCACCCCTGATTTCTTTTGTCCTTTATAAACGTTTTACTGTTTTAGAAAGGCTTCTTATAGCCCCCCTAATTCCTTCCTCTTTTTCAGCCAGATAGCCATCTCTGTTTTCATTCTGATCATGCCACAACAGGCTGGGACTTACCTGGGAGACCCTCAGTGAAGGCCGTGGGCCGCTGGGTGGGCAGCAGCAGGAAGCCGTGCTGCAGTCTCGTCTGCGCAGGCTTGTGGTGCTGGCCTGAGTGCAACCCTGAAGACTAATGGTCTTCCTGCAACTTCGACGACCAGCGGTTCATAAAAATGGGAGCAGGAAAGAGGCAGAGGAAGAAGAGAATGAATCAGAATCATTTGAGAGAAAACTATACATCCCCACCCACCTGCCAGCATGCAGCCTCAGGCACATCAAAACCACGGCAGGATGTGGGACAGGTATGCGGATTTTTTTAAAAGACTTCCCATATGATTTTCAGGTATTGTTTCCTCCCATCCTCTCCTCCCATTTCAATCACCTGCCAAAGATTTTCTTTGACACCTAACTTCAATCACAGATGGAACATTCAATAACAAGTTAAAGATGTTCCTTGAAGCACGATTTAAAATACTAAGAAATGAGAAATAAGCAGATTGTTAAATACACTGTAGTGGAATATAAATGAAATAATTTATATAAAGTTCCTAGAATTGTGTCTAGCACACAGTAAGCCCTTAAAGTTTGGCCATGACTATGAAAAACTGTGAAGATAGGTAAGTGCTTAGGGTACAATGTTAAATGAAAGTAATAGTATCTCAGACTACAAATAGTGGGTCTCTATTTTATAAATAGACATATATTTGGGGGATTTCTGCTCAAGATTGAGCTGTGACAGTCTATCCCTTGGATTCAATCATGATTTCTGGGGTGGACAAGCTTGGAGGAATTCACTTTGATGTTTTTTGTTTTTTTTTTTTGAGACAGAGTCTCACTCTTTTCCCCGGGGCTAGAGTGAGTGCCGTGGTGTCAGCCTAGCTCACAGCAACCTC
>NW_012140524.1:1286512-1327179 GCF_000956105.1 Propithecus coquereli
AGCCACCCCGCCCCGCCCACTTTGATGTTTTTAAGGGAAGTAGAATAAGGGAGCAGAATGAAAGAGCAAAGGCCGGAGGGAGGGCTATAGGGTAGCTGCACTGTACGCGGTTCTTCCCAGCAGAGCTGGCTAAGGATGAGCTAGCAGGGGAGCTAGCAGGGGAGCTGTCCATGTTCCCATTGTATAAGGGATGCTAATGCACTAGTCATCGCTAAAACCACAGTGATACAGAGAAAACCGTATTTACCAGAACTCCTCCCAGGTAGAGCATCAAATGTGGAGAGTCACTTGTCAAAGTTTGGGACCTGCAGGGGGCACTCTTGAGCAACAATAAATGATCCCTCAACAGCTTTCCAGTGGAACTGGGTCCAGCTGATTCCCATGTCTTTTTATTTTGTGAATGGTAAGTATATACGTTCTATTCCCAAAATTGAAGAGTCCAGAACACAATAGGGGATTGCCAGCTGCCCCTAGAAGTCTTCTCTTCCTCTCTGCTCTAAATAAATGTTGAGCAAGTATACATATACTATTAATTTTAAAGGGCACCGAATTATTATTACCTGGGAGCCTGCGTGCCCTATCTGGCCCTGATCCCAGGCTGGCCCCATGGCCCACTTCACAGCCTCATAAACAGTGAATTGTTAGCAGAAGCGGAAGGAACTATATGTTGTGTTGATTGTTGTCCAAGGAATCTGTTGAACACTAAGACCTAAGCAACACACACAGTATAATTGGGGCACAGGTGACAAATAGTAGTGGAAGGTGTGGAATAGGGGATTCTCTCCTCTGTGTGGAGCCCAGCTAAAATGCCAGATAATACACCAAAGCTGAGAGGAAGGTTGGATCTCCCCCCTAGCTAGCACTATTGGCAAACTACCCAAACTGGCTGACGGCTACTTGTAGGCTGGTAGTATCATTTTCTTAGGTGAATGAAGTGGATGTTCACAGTTCCTTAATAATGATGTATTTCTTCTTAAATTTTAAATATATTTTTAGGAGTGGGGAAAAAAATGGAAAACATAGAGAAGAAAAATTAAGGGAAAAACTACTCAATTTTTCCTTCTAATGTTAGTATCACCTGGATCCTTTAAATGAAACAATCATTACTACATATCAAAGCAATACTTTAATCAATCCCAGCTCTATTAATATATTTGGAACAATTTGTAACTTTATAATATTTCAGATATTGGTTTGTTCATATTTCTACTCTAAAATCTCTAGTTAAAATAGGATGTTTCTTCTGTTTTTATTCTACTTTTATGAATCTTGTATTAGGTTAAATCACAGTTGATAAGTGTGAGGTCAGAAACTGACATTTACATATTTTGTGACAGTGTGCTTGGCATCCATTCCTGACTCAAATACTTTAAAATATCCAGGATATTTTGTTTACAAAGAATATATCTTCTTATTAAAGGAATGACAAAATACAGAGATAAGGGAATGTAGGGGGAAAAAAAAATCTCCTGTCACTACTAAATATTCAAAGTAATCCTAGACTTTAAATATTGATACAGTAAGCACATAACTGATTCAATTGTTTGCTTTCTTATTGATAAAATAAGCACTCAATTAATATTTAAGTGTTGAATAAATGACCGATTAAAACTATTCCTTGAGATTTGTTTTTCCTGGAATAATTTGAAATTTGAAATTGCTTTTTATGTATTTAAATTTTTTTCTCACCTTAAATACTTATCATTCATCCCATGTATTACATAAATACAACTTTATGTATTTTTTATATATTTTTAAGAAACAATTTTCATTTGTATGAAGAGATGAAGAAAAAGAAAGGCACAACAGGCTTAAAAAACACAGATGTTTTCTTACCCGACTGCAGTACAATTATCAAAACAGGAAAATTAGCAGCTATGGTATGATTATCTAATCTACAGATGCTATTCATTTCTTAACAATTGTCTCAATAATATCCTTCATAGCAAAAAAAAAAAAAAATTCTGGCCTAGGTCTAATCCGGGATTACATACACATTGCATTTAGTTGTCATGTGTTTTTAGTCTTTTTATCTGGAACAGCTCCTCAGTCTTTGTCTTTCATGGCCTTAATGTTTTTGAAAAATATAGACCTGGTATTCTGTAGAATATTCTTCAGTTTAAGTTTATTTGCTATTTCCTTATAACTAGATTGCACTTTTGGCAGGAATACAACAGAGTTGATGTTGAATCCTTCTCAGTGCTTCATATCCAGAGGCATCTGATACCTTTTGTCCTTACTGGTGATGTTCACTTGTGATGTGGCCCGTTTCTAGGGGCCAAGGAATGAACACAGAGACAAAGAGACACAGACACACAAAGACGGTATAAGACTGCAGCAAATTTCTTGCTGTAGTTTCTTTATAACACAGCCTGTTTGGCAACTGTCCCACCGCAATTTCTTTGTTCCCACACTGTCCCGACTCAACATGTCCCTGTTCCTTGTTGTTTCGTCTCCGGTGAGCAGATGTTTGCATCTAAACTCTCTAGCCCCTCCTGTTTGCAGGGTTAGGGCGCCCTGGACTTGCGTGCAAGGCCAAGGCATGTCCTTGAGAAAAACAACAAGGAAACATTCCCAGACAAAATGTCCTCTACATCTCCCCCTTTTGATTTTGTTTTAAGGCACAGGATGCTGTGTTCAAACGTGTTGCAGCACCACCATTATTTTATGATGTTGTTGTTCTTTATTCATTCTTCTTTGGGACCATCGCCTGTAGACTATGAAAAAACAGACAACAACCAATAATACAATGCACAGATTGCTAGTAATTGATGTAAGCCATGCCTTAAGGTGTTCAAAAGGATTTAGTTGAGCGAGACCATTAGCCAGGCCTTGAAAGATCTCCGCCTCATTCATCTCAGGGAGATTGTCATGGAACGCATTAGTTATTTCTTGTTCCAAATTTTGGAGATCAGAGGTTATATCGACACTGCCAGATAAGAGATTATGGAGTGAGTTCCAATGTCTGCTCGCATTAAAAGGAATAGGGGTAACACAAAATCGGGAGGAATTCCAATTGCAGTGGAGAAATGACTGCATTGTTAATACTTGAATTTGGTCACCTAGCCACTGCACCAAATGTTGCAAATTCATAATTTCTCCTTCTAATCTTGTATCAATTTCATGTTGATACTGCCATAGTCGGTGGGAGTCCTCCTGCCACTGACGAACAAAGTCGGCCGTTTGGATACTTTCATGCAAGGCCAAGCTAGCTGCTGCGGTGGAAACAGCAATGGCTACCAACCCTACAGCAGCGGTTATAATTAGGCCTATCGCTCTTTTGGCTCTATGTGCTAGAGCAGACATCTTGTCGAGTAGGGCACTGAGCATGACAGACTCGCTCCACGGTCTTGACAGATTCACAGGAAGCCATAGCTCAGTCCGAGCCTTTAAAATGTACAGACTACGCGAGCTCTCATTGAAAGATTGCCAAGAAGTGTGGTTAAGGCACGTGTGCAAAGAACAGTTATTTTCATAATGAATACGGTTAATTGATGAATTCCAAGTGACTTTGCCCATCAGCAAGAGATATGGATAGGGGACACAGGACAAGATACATATAGAATGATTCTTATGTAAGTGGACCTGGAAACCTACTGAATTATTATGGGACATGTTACCTGTCCGTATATTTATATGCTCTACAGATGCAAGCAATTTCCATATATGGCCTTGCATCGCAGTGGTTCCCAAAAGATGAGGTTGAGGAGGGCATAAGCCCTTATCATGCCATATAATAGTTTCATTTGCTGAGGCATCTAAGGAGTTAGACCTACGATGCCACCGAAGTGAGTGATTAGAGAATTTTTCATGAAAATCGCCATGGGGGCTCCAATCAACAATCAGTGGAGTTTTGCTTAACAGCTTCAAAGCTTTGCCTCTGCATTTAATCCATTCTATATGTTGTAAGGGAGCATCAACATGTGGCATAGCACATATGGGCAAGGGTGACTGGCCCTCAGTCAGATTAGTAGGTTTTCCTCGGAGGCCTTTTACGGATAACAGAACCGTAAAGGCCGCAAAAGAGGAGGTATTATACTGTAGCCCCCAGGCTTCATGGGAAATAGGTAGACAAGGTCTAAGACCAAAGCAGATAGGATATCCTTCCACTCTTACAGAATAATTGGAGATTAACCTTCCTTCCTCATTGTTATATAAAGACTGAGTTTGGTAGGGAGCAGGCATCCAGTTGGAATCATTGGTGTACACCATGACTTCTGGGTCACCCCATGCTACAGCTTTGAACAAAGGGGGATATGGGACATAGGTCCAATAGGTATAAGTAGAAGAGGGACACACACAGCCTATCTGGCAAGAAACGATGGCGATCATTGCCAGAAAAAGAGTACCAGGGTTGCGTGGCTGTTGAGCATGCGTTACCACATTTTCAGCTTCCTGAATAAGCCTCTTAAGCTGTCCCCACATTGGTGGTGTGGCCCGAGTCATGGCCACTGTGTAGGTCCTGCTGCGAATGGTCAAGTTCTCAAATTCCTTGAGAAAGTCCTCGGTCTGCCCTTGCTTGGCCATCACGTTGCTTAAGACAGCACGTTGGTACCCACTCACAGCTGTTATCTGTGGAAACATAAGCATAGCCCCGACCCCACTGTAGTACCACCCCCTTCCTCCAATCACCAGTAGATAAACGGACATAGGATCAGGAGAAGAAGGAGCTACATGTTTAGCGGGGGTGAAATGACGCTCTGCAGCAGAGGTTCCCAATGCCTGCCAATGATTCAAAAAATTTAATATGAAAAGAGCTCGAAGAAGATGACGATGAGGTGACTCTGGAGTTCCCCCTTTTTGTTTTAAAAGTTGAAGTTTTAAGGTACGATTGGCACGTTCAATGATAGCTTGGCCTTGACTATTAAAGGGTATGCCAGTAACATGATGGATGGAATACAGGTGAAGAAAATCAGCCAGTTTGTGAGAGGTATAGGCCGGAGCATTGTCAGTTTTGATGGTATGTGGGAGGCCCATAACAGCAAAGCATGAATGTAGATGGGTGATAACTGCATCAGCTTTTTCAGAACTCTGAGCTGTGGCCCACTGAAAATGAGAACAAGTATCAATAGTATGGTGAATATAGCAAAGACGGCCGAAGGAGTGAAAATAGGTAACATCCATTTGCCAAATCTGGTTGCGTTGAATCCCCCGAGAATTACAACCTGGTAAAAGAGAAGGAAGATTAATAGGGGCACAAGCAGAATACGAGCGGACAATCTGTCTGGCTTGCTTACGAGTGATAGAGAAGTGACATTGTAGTCCTCTAGCATTGGTATGGTGCAAGGCATGTTCAGCGTGTGCCTGTTGAACAGAAGCAATCAGTAAGGAATCAATAGTAGCGTTGCCCAGGGTAAGAGGGCCAGGAAGGCCAGAATGGGAATGGATATGAGCAATGTAAAGAGGGACCGAATGCGACCGAAGGAGAGTATGGAGATATGAAAAAAGCTTCTGTAAGGAAGAGTGAAGGTTAAGAGGTAAAGATGTGGTAGGGAGTTGAGATGTAACATAAACAGCATATTGAGAGTTGCTGAGAATGTTCAAAGATGTCGAAGGGAAACCCTGCAAAACCAAGCAAATAGCATATAATTCACTCTGTTGGACTGAAGAGAAAGGGGAAGAGACAACTTTCTGTGCAATTGAACTCCAGTACCCTGTTTTGGAGGAGCTGGATGCATCAGTGAAAAATGTAGGGCCTGGAACAGGTTGTGATACAATATTAGAAATAGAAAGAACAGAATGAGTTTGAAGAAAAGAGAATAGTTTATGAACTGGATAATTATTATCAAACTGACCGACAAAGTCGGCACAGGCTATTTGCCAGGCAGTTGAAAATTTAAAATTTGCCTGTATATCCTTGGCTGTTAATTTAGTAACAATACAAGAATCTCGGCCAGAAAGTTGCCTACAACGTCGTCGGCCACGAATGATCAAAGAAGTGAGTTTATCCAAATAGGTAGTCAGTTTTTTGTTTTGCTGATTGGGTAAAAACAATCATTCAAGAATGCCATGGTCCTGACCTAAACACCCAGAAGGTGAATGGGGTGTATGAAATATATAAAAAACTATAGAGCAGGAAAGGTCAAGGAATGTGAAAGTTCCAGAGGTAAGTTGCTGTTCCACGAACTGCAACTCCTTTTCTGCCGGTGGGGTAAGGGTACGAGGGCTAGTCAAGGAACTATCACCTTCCAAGGTAGAAAATAAATGCTGTAGGGCATAGGTGTGAATGCCTAAAGTTGGGCGGTGCCAATTAATGTCTCTCAAGAGTTTTGAAAATCATTCAAAGTCTTTAAATTTTCCCTGCGAATTTGCAATTTTTGGGGTCGAATCTGCATTTCTGATAGGCAATAGCCGAGATAGTCGATAGTCAGGTCAGTTTGAATATTTTCTGGTGCTAGAATTAAATTATAAGAAGTTAATTGTTGCTGGAGATCAGAAAAAGTGGCATCTCGTTCAGCCGCAGTAGGAGCTGCTAAAAGAATGTCATCCATATAATGGTACAACACAATAGCAGGATGTCGCAGAGGCACTGGGTTCACAGCGTGATCAACAAATTCCTGGCAGAGGGTGGGACTATTTAACATGCCTTGGGGCAAAACCCGCCACTGATACCATTCCGTAGGACGGCCATTGTTGTATTCTGGAATGGTAAAGGTAAAACGTTCCTTGTCACAGGGTTGAAGAGGTATAATGAAAAAACAGTCTTTTAAATCTATGACCAGTATTGACCATCCTCTAGGTATCGTAGAAGGAAGGGGCAAACCAGGCTGTAAAGGACCCATAGGTTGGATACATTTATTGATTTCTCACAGGTCCATCAAGAAGCGCCACTTACCTGACTTCTTGATGACAAAAACAGGAGAATTCCAGGGGGAAGTAGACTGTTCAATATGACCTGCAGCGAGCTGTTCAGAAACCAACACTTTGAAGGCCTCGAGCTTTTCAAAGGGTAGTGGCCACTGCTCAGTCCACACAGGAGTATCTGTTCTCCAGTGTAGGGGCAGAGCTCGAGGAATATCCTGAGCAGTGGCAACTAGTTTAAAGAAGTAGAAGAATCTACAGGAAGCAGGGGGTTATACCCCATTTTAAGCATCATGTTTTTGACATTGGGAGCAAGGTGAGGGATAGATAAAAATGCTCCATGTTGATGAAGGCGATCCCTGCCCCACGGAAGACTGCCTCTTTTAAGCGAGACAGAAAGTCAGTAGAGGACTCCGTGGGACCCTGCAAGGTCTTTATAAAGGATGGCGCAGACTGACCTGAGGTCTTGATTTTTCTCCATGCTTTGAGAAAAATTAACCTCACCTGCGTTAAGGCTGGGTCCTCCATGGCCGCCTACATGACCAGGGTAGAATATTGTCCCAACCCCGTAAGCTCCTCCTCCGTGGGACCCGGAGGTCGCCACTGTGCATTGAGTTGTGCTTGAATTCTAGCTTCCTCCACCCACCAACTGCGTAATTGCAACCATTGGGGGCCTTCTAAGGCTGTTTTACCAATATTCTCCCAGTCCAAGGGTATAAGAATGTTCTCACTAGAAAAGACGTCGAAAAGACCATGAACGAAAGGGGATCGTGGACCATAAGCTTGGACGGCCTGTTTCAAATCCTTCAGGAATTTATACTGAAGGGCATGATAAGTAACATGCTGTCCCCCATTCATGTACTGTGGATCAACACCAGGGCCGAAAGGCTGCCGTACTGTAGGGAAAGCGAAAGTAGTACCAGCCCGAGGGAGAAGAGGGGGATTATCATCAAAGTCAGGAGGTAAAGGAAAATCGTCATCTGGGCCATTAGAGCTATTAGGAATCTGAAAAGAAGCCCCTGCAGGTGGGACTGGCGGCAGCGGGGCAGCAAAGAGACAGGATAAGCCGCGGGCACTGTTGGGGCTGAGGAGGTAGTAACAATAGAGGGTAAACACCTCTTCAATAAGGCAATAAGTTCTGCTGTTTCAGTATTGGGAGATAAAGAGTTAAGCTTTTCCTGACTATCTACTAGAGGAGTCACTTCTGGGATCTCCTCAGGGGGAGGAGGATCCAGCTCCTCCCCATTCTGTGACTCAGCTTTCTCTGAGTCAGTTTCTAAGAGCTGCAGTGCTTGTGTTATGGCACTACGAACAGTCCAAATTTTTAAATTAACCGTGTCACCTCGTTGGTGGGCTACACGAAAAGCTTTAACAACTTGTTGCCAGGTACACAAATTTAACTGAACCTGGGACTGAAACTGAAACCAATTGCAGTGCTGCTGCACTAAGTCAAACAATTGGTTTAAAGTAGTATCTTTAACTTCCACTCCCACTGAATGTAAAACTCCCTGGACTAACTTTTAATATTCTCGTTCCGCAGCTGAAGGGGAATTCCCCATAATGCCAGAGGTCCTCTGTTGGTTGCTACTTACCTTATGCCAAAGAGGTCCCACTCCGGTTCCTCGGTCCCGAGTGACGCAGACGCTGCTTGCTGTGCCACTTGATGTGGCCCGTTTCTAGGAGCCGAGGAATGAACACAGAGACAAAGAGACACAGACACACACAAAGAGGGTACAGGACTGCAGCCACTACAAAGAGACACAGACACACAAAGACGGTATAAGACTGCAGCAAATTTCTTGCTGTAGTTTCTTTATTTATAACACAGCCTGTTTGGCAACTGTCCCACCACAATTTCTTTGTTCCCACACTGTCCCGACTCAACACGTCCCTGTTCCTTGTTGTTTCATCTCCGGTGAGCAGATGTATGCATCTAAACTCTCTAGCCCCTCCTGTTTGCAGGGTTAGGGCGCCCTGGACTTGCGTGCAAAGCCAAGGCATATTCTTGAGGCCAAGGAAACATTCCCAGACAAAATGTCCTCTACACACTTGGTTAAGGTGCTGTCCACCAGGTTTTTCTATTGTAAAATGATAATATTTCCTTTTGTAATTAGTAAGATTTTGTGGAGACACACTCTCAGACTATGTAGGTATCCTAGTCCTCACGAATTTTTTACCCATCTCAATGCCCATTGATAATTCTTACCTGAATTATTGCCTTGTTTTCAAATGCTAGTTTTTTTTTAACTTCATCATTCCTTCTATACTTATTTGTTGACATTCTACTATAAGGAAGAGTTTTTCCTTATGTATTTATTCTTATCAATTTAGATTCAAGTGTTCCTATTTTATTCAATGGATTTTAATCTATTGCCATCATTTTTTATTTTTATGTTCAACTATCCCAGATTTTCTCAGTGGGAGACCCGTCAAGCTGGCTCTTGGTTCTTATGACAGGTCTCCATCATTCTTGGGCTCTTTCTTACTTTCTGGCACAATATAATATTGCATGCTTACCCTGAATTTTTCCTGCCCAAGCCCTCAAATCAGCCATTTCTTTAAGGAACACTGGTTCCTTTTAGTGGACAATGGTATTTAGAAAACAAAATACAGTATGGGTGCTTGGTGTGCTCATTGGTACCGGGGTGTCATTACTTCTAGACTCTCACAGCAGACAGCTAGAAAATATGTGTATATGCACATATACATATATTAATATAACCCCCACATATCTATATATGTATTCTATCTATGTCTATAGCTGTCTATACCTAACTAGCTAGCTAACTTTATAAAACCACAAGTTCATACTGATACCTGTAATTCTAGTCCAATTACATAGGATTTATTCTCATGTTCCTCCTTTCCACACCTGTAACTGCCTTCTCTGATAGTAAGAAACTTGGCTCTCACTATCCTCAACATATTTATTTACTGAGTTCTGGAACTCAACAAAAACAATGTTAGAAATGCTAAGCCGTACCACTGGGAAAAACAAACTATTGAACTAGAGTCAACATTTGTTTGCATTCTGAACATCTATAGTCAACATACTATGTTTAAAATTTGAGTTCTTTTTTTTTTTTCTCTTCAGTGTGCTTATGTTATTCATTTGGTATCATTTGATATATGGATATGTTCACTTGTTTATATTTGTATTCCATTTTAGGGTTTCTTTCACCATTGTTGATGTGTGTGTGTGTGTAAAACACTAAGATGGTTCAAAAGTCAAAACTCTACAGAAAGGTATACTCAGAAAAGCATCATGACTTTTTTTTAGCAAATAACTTTTCTTTATTGAGGATTCTTCCTCCTACATTTATAGCTGTGGGCCTGGATCCTTTGGTTCATGCATCCTGTATTCTGCGCTTGCCTGTTCTCCATGCCCCAAGCACACACATACACATACACACACAAATTGAGCAGATAGTGAAAACTACAAGATGATCTTTAAGGCATATGTTTCTCCCACTTTCAAACATAACATGATTCTACATGCAAACAATATTCTTAAAGTTAATTTTTGTTTCGTATATCACTTTTGCTCAGTGTAAGATAATGATATTTTTAATCCAAATTTTTTTTATGAGACAGGGTCTTACTTTGTCTCCCAGCCTGGGGTGCAGTGGCACAATTATAGCTCACTGCAACCTCCACATCAAGTGGCTCAAATGACCCTCCCACTTCAGCCTCCTAAGTAGCTGGGACTACAGGTACGTGTCACTACACCCAGCTAATTTTTAAATTTTTTTTTTGTAGAGATGGGCTATCACCATTTTACCCAGGCTGGTCTCGAACTCCCGGGCTCAAGTGATCGTCCCACTTCGGCCTCCCAAAGTGCTGGGATTACAGGCGTGAGCCACCACACCCAGCCTCTAAATTTTAGACAATTTGTCTTAAACTGCTGTTTCTTGTGAAAATACTATGATGGGCTATGAGGTCAAATTTTATTATATAAAAGCAGAGAACTTCCTTTACGAAGAGTAAGCAAATTAGTTTTCTGTTTTTACTTAGATGCAGGATAAACAACACATTAATCACTTCCTCTGTAAGAAAGTGACTGCAGACTAGGTGCTCATTATCTAAACCCTGGGCCGGCTCGACTCTGCCAGCCCCATTTCCTCAGGACATGTGTCTTTCAGCGCTTTTGGCTCCTTCTGGAACAGTGACCAGCTGCCTCTAATTTCCTCTTGGCCCAGGTACAGTGGTGATGGTGACGGTAGTGGGTTGAAACTGAAGTTTTTAAAAGCAAGAATCCACTATGCAAAGGTTGACTTAAGATTTTCACCATTTTTAAGTCCTCGACTATGGTTTTAAACACTTAATTAGGAATCTAGCTTTGTTATTTACAAAAACATTTAGATTTATAGAATGTTGGAGATTCCCTTTCCTATCTGCCTCTATTCCAAGGGTCTGTACCCATTACCAACTGATACTTTGGAAGAAAAGTTCTGTTCATTTTTTCTTTTATATAAACGTTCATATTCAATGAGTACTTATCAAGTGCCTACAAAGTGCCGGGCACTGCACTAGGGATTGGAGATGTTAAAATAAGTTTAGCCTAAAGCTGCCTACTTACATATTTTAAGGTCGGCTCAAAGATTTCTCCGTACGCAGTGAACAATAACCTAAATGAATGTGTAAGTGAACTGTAACCTACACCAACCAGTACCAAACACAGAGTTCCACCGATCACAGGTGGCCAGCTGTTCAAATAAAATAGGCAAGCGTTGAGCTGTAGCCAGTCCAGCTGATTCTGCACCTCACTTTTGTTTTCTGTATGTCACTTTTCTTTTTCTGTCCCTACATATTATCCAACCATGTGGCAGCCCCAAGATGCTCTGAATCTATTCTGGTTTTGGAGGCTGGTTAATTCCCTAACTGTTGTTTGCTCAATTAAATTCTGTTAAATGTAATTTGTCTAAAGTGTTTCTTTTAACAGACGGAGACATCAATTATCAAAAACTGATAAAATTCTTGCCCTTACAGGTATAGACATACAATAAAAAATAAGAATAAATTATTTAGTTTGTTACAAAATACTAAGTGCTATAGGGAAAAATAGATCTGATTAAGGGGGAATGGGAGTATTATGTTTGTAGTGGGAGTTGTAATTTAAAATATAATATTATGTCAAGTTTAGCCTCTGGAGTAGGTGAGACTTGAGCACAGATTTTAAGTGGATGAACGTGTTAATCACGCAGGTGTCTGGGGAAGGAGCGTTGCAGGAAGAGGGGTCCGCCAGCGTATGTGTACCTGCCTTGTTTTCCACAAGGAGGCCTGTGGTACTGAGTGGTGGGGAAGGTGTATCAGGTCGAGTAAGGCCACTCTAAAGATTTTTTTATTCTGAGTGAAATGAGGGGCACCTGGAGGGATTGGATTATAGAAGTGACATGATCTGACTTGTGATTTAACAAACTCCTCTGGCTGCATAATTGAGAATGGAGGGTCCTATGGTTTGAATGTTTGCCCCCTCCAAAACTGATGTTGAAATTTACCATCATAGCAGTATTAAGTGGTGAGACTTTTAAGAGGTGATTAGACCATGAAAGTTCCACCCTCATGGGTCGGGTTAGTGCTGTTATAAAAGGCAAGTTCCGCCATCTTTTGCCCTTTCACCTTCCGATGATGTGCCGAGAAGTCTCTTGCCAAATGTGAGTGCCTTGATATTGGACTTTCCAGCCTCCAGAACTGTAAGCCAAGAAATTTCTGTTCATTATAAATTATCTAGTCTGTGATATTCTCTTAGAGATGCACAAAGTAGACTAAGATGGCGGGGGTTGGGGGGATAGGGATGGCAAGGGTGGAAGCCTTGAGACTAATTTGGAAGCTATTGCAATAATATAGGCAAGATACAATGGTGGTTCAGACCAGAATGCTACAGTGGAACTAGTGAAAGATAATCTGATTCTGGATATATTTTGACAATTCGCTGATAGGATTGCCTGACGGACTGGATGCGGAGTCTGAGAAAGAGAGGAATCAAAGATAGAGGCCTTTGGCGTGAGCAACTTAAAAACCAGAGTTGCTATTGGCTGAAAAGCAGAAGATTATGGATGGAGGTTTTATGGGGAAAGATCAGGAATTCAGCTTTGAATGTGTTAAATTTGAGGTGTTTATTAGACTTCCAAGTGGAGCTAATTAGGTAGTTAGATAAATGCATCTGATGTCCAGAGGAATAGTAAGAGCTGGAGATAGAAAATTGGGAGTTGACAGCATAAGACTATATGTGATCACCTATGGAATGAGTATGGATAAAGAAAAGAATGAATCCAGGACATACTTACCCCTGCGATACCCCTAAAAGGTGTAGCAAAGGAGACAAAGAGTGTTCAGAGGAATAGAAAGTAAACCAAGAGTTTGGAGTCCTACAAGCCAAGTGAGGAAAGTGAATTAAGGAGGGGAGCACAATCAAGTATGTCAGATGCTACTAATCAAGTCAAGATGAGAACTGGGAATTGACCACTGGATTTAGCAACATGGAAGTTAATTGGTAACCTTGATAAGAGCAGTTTCAGTGGAATAGTGGTGACAAAAGGCCAGTTGGAATTCATCTAGGAAAGAACGGGAAGAGAGGAATCTGAGACAGCAAATATAGAAATCTTCTTTTAAGTAGTGTTGCTGCTAATGGAGGGGGGGCGCAGATAGGGTGGTGGCTGGCAGGGGAAGTGGAGCAAAGGTTTAAGTTGGGAAAAATTATAGCAGGTGTTTGCTGATAAGATCCAATAAAGAGGGAAATCTGATATTACATGAGGAAAGAAGAATGGCAGTAGCAGTATTCCTTGAGGTGAGTGGGAATAGGATATTATGTACAGATGAGGGATCTGATTGAGCTAGGAACATGGATAGGCAGGAAGATAGTCTGTGGACCCAGGTGTTAATAGGTGGCTAGATGTGGTTGTGGGAGACTGTGGAAGTTCCCTGCTGATTGCAATTTTCTTAGTAAAGCAGGGAGGACAGTCATCAATTGGGACTGAGAATTGGGGAGGTGGTGGAGCTTTGAGGAGAATGGAGGTGTGAAATAGCAATTTAGGAATAAATTTAAAGTGAAATCAAGGCTGAGCTAATGCCTGTAATCATAGCACTTTGGGAGGGTGAGGTGGGAGGATGGCTTGGACCCAGGGATCCGAGACCAGCCTGGCAACATAGTAAGACCCCCTATCTCTACCCAAAAAAAAAAAAAATTAAAAAATTAGCCAGGTGTGGTGGCCCATGCCTGTTGTCCCAGCTACTCAAAAGGCTGAGGCAGGATGATGGCTTGAGCTGGTGAATTTGAGGTTGCAGTATGCAATGATGATACATTCTAGCCTAGGCAACTCTCAGAAGAAAAAAAGAAACCTGTTGCCTGTTTTGTTCACCTGCATGGGTGCAGGCATGGAAAAGACAGAATTGAGTAAACCAGGGATTTGATTTTTGCCAAGCAAGACAAACCTAGAGAAGGTGAACGGATTGAGTGAATGCAAAGGAGTGATTTTAGTGATTCAAGATGGAATGTAAACCAGGTAAGGAGGGAAGAGAGGACACCAAGAGCCGAGTGACATATTTTTAGCCCCTGTAATATAAACCTGTTTCTTTATTTGAAAATCTTAAGTGTTATTGGGAGGTTTAGATGAGATAATACACACAGAGTATTTAGCACAGGATCAAGCACCGAATAAACAGTGCTTGTCAAATGAGGTTTCCCATTAAAATCACCTGGGTAATTTTTGAAACAAACACCCAGAGTCCAATCCAAAGAATTTCTGAAGGTGGGACCAGGGCATTACTCCAACTATTCTACAGGTGGTTCTAATGTGCAGTCAGAGCTGCTAACTTTAGTATTAACCTAAATGATCATGAATATTAACAAGTGAACATCAAATATGGGCCAGGCAAATACACTTCTCTGATTTAAGTCTCACAAGTCTTTTTTTTTTATTTCAGGATATTATGGGGGTACAAATGTTTAGCTTACGTATGTTGCTCTTGGCCTCCCCTCTAGTCAGACTTTCAAGCGTGTCCATCCCCCAGATGGTGCGCATCACATTTGTTATGTATGTATATACCCATTCCCTCCTCCTCCCCCCCCATCTGCCTGACGCATGATAAATATTATTCCTGTATGTGCACTTAGGTGTTGATCAGTGAAACCAATGTGTTGGTGAGTACATGTGGTGCTTATTTTTCCATTCTTGGGATACATTACTTAGTAGAATGGGTTGCAGCTCTATCCAGGAAAATACAAGAGGTGCTATGTCACTGTTGTTTCTTATAGCTGAATACCCTATGGTATACATGGTACCCCATGGTATACATATACCACATTTTATTAATCCACTCATGTACTGATTGGCACTTGGGTTGTTTCCACATCTTTGAAATTGTGAATTGTGCTGTTAAAAACGTTTGAGTGCAGATGTCTTTTTTATATAATGTCTTTTGTTATTTTGGGTAGATGCCCAGTAATGGGATTGCTGGATCAAACGGTAGATCTACTTGTATCTCTTTAAGGTATCTCCATATTGCTTTCCACAGAAGTTGGACTAGTTTGCAGTCCCACCAACAGTGCATGAGTGTTCCTATCTCTCCGCATCCATGTCAACATTTATTGTTTTGGGACTTTTTGATAAAGGACATTCTCACTGGAGATAAGTGATATCTCATTGTGGTTTTGATTTGCATTTCCCTGATGATTAGAGATGTTGAGCATTTTTTCGTATGTTTTTTGGTCATTATTCTGTCTTCTTTTGAAAAGTTTCTGTTCATGTCCTTAGCCCACTTTTTAATAGGGTTGTTTGATTTTTTCTTGCTGATTTCCCTTAGTTCTAAATAGGTTCTAGTTATCAGCCCTTTATCGGATGTGTAGCATGCAAAAATTTTCTCCCATTCTGTAGGTTGTCTGTTTGCTCTCGTGACAGTTTCTTTGGCTGTGCAGCTTTTTAATTTGATCATGTCCCATTTATTTATTTTTATTGTTGCTGTGATTGCCTTTGGGGTCTTCTTCATAAATTCTTTGCCTAGGCCAATGTCTAGAAGAGTATTTCCAACATCCTCATCGAGAATTCTAATAGTTTCACTCCTTAGGTTTAAATCTGTTAACCCAGCGTGAGTTGATTTTTGTGAGAGGTGAAAGGTGTGGATCCTGGTTCAGTCTTCTACATGTGGCTATCCAGTTTTCCCAGCACCATATATTGAATAAGGATTCTTTTCCTCAGTGTATGTTTTTGTCTGCTTTGTCAAAAATTAGATGGCTATATGAGGATGGTTTTATATCTGGGTTCTCAGTTCTGTTCCACTGGTCAATGTCCTTGTTCTTGTGCCAGTACCAAGCTATTTTAATTACTATGGCCTTGTAGTATAGTTTGAAGTCTGGTAAATTGATACCTCCCATTTTGTTTTTATTGCCTAAGATTGTTAAGTCTCACAAGTCTTGATCACTCACAAACAGGAAGTGACAGAATTGGGGATTTCTAAACAATTGTCATAGACAAAGTCCTTTCCGCTATAAGCTTGTGACTCCAATAATGGCTTAAGCAGCAGCAGCATCACCTGGGACCTTTTAAGAATTGCATTACAGACTAAGTCAGACCCGCAGTCTAACAAGATCCCCAGGTGGCTCCTATGTACACTAGAGTTTAAGAAGCCATGAATTATGGCACACTGGCGCTCTCCACCACATTTCCACTTGGTATAAGGCGGATCCAAACAAATCATATTAATGAGCCAGGGAAAATGATTATTTTATGGAATCCTTCAGCTGATGTCAATCGTATTTAATAAGTATCAATAAGTTGTAAATTCTTTGTGGATTGAAAAAGCAAATATGCTTCTAAAAAGGATTATCTCTGGAAATGTCTTATTTATGAAATCATAGTGAAAGTCACTTAGGATTCCTTTTTAGGACTTTAAAAAAAACCTGAAGCCATTAAAGTAAGTAGTTCAGTGAAGTGTTCCATGAAACACTATTACAAATAGTGCTTTGTAGTCACCAAGTGCTTTTTTTCCTCATTACTTGGAATGACTGTAAGAGTTTATTATTGGGATTAAAGTAAATTGTACAAGGTCACAAGGCTGGAAATAGCAGGACTAAAGCAGTTCCTTTGGCTTCTACTTTCATGCTTGTTCCACAATATAAGACTTTTTATAAAACGTGGGCAAATACTATAAACTATGGAGTAAAGCAATTTCCCGGGGTACGGAACAGCACTGTTTTGTCAGCTCCTGTAGATCTAGACTTGGAGTTATCACAGAGGAAGCCACTGTCTCTATACTCAGGGAACCTTGGGTATGTTACAAGGTTCAGTCTTAAAACACTTATACAGATTTTTTTGGTGGGGAGGTAGGGTTAGGAAGGTGCAGCGGTACCCTACTGGTATAATTTTTTCTTGAGCAGACAACCAAAATCATTGTGAACCGAACATGTAAAATCCTAGCTGAAATAACATCTAAAGCTTTGGAATTGATTTAAGGATGTGTTTATTTACAAGATACAAATGTTTAATATTTAATAGGAATTAAAGTGCTTAATTTTACAATGTTTCCAATTCTCTGCCTTTATGACCAAATATACATATGTTACACCATATATACACTATCTGCAAGTATTGTACATTCATACAGCTAGAAAAGAACAATTACTTATGGTGTACACTTTCACATTTTAGTCAACCATAAAATTCTGATAACATACCTTTTCAAACTTATCAGTCAACAATTCAAAAGAAAAATCCAGGTAACACTTACTTTAAAATATCAGTCAATTGTCACTCACAAAATGAAGTGCTAGTTTGGTTAAAAAAAAAAAGTCTTATATACAGGCATGATTGTTTTGCTAATGAAGAGACCCCCCTCCCCCAAATGATACATTCCAAAATCCATGTATTGTGTAATAGATAATGTAATTCTGCTATCATAATGGTCCCCACAGACTATTTCTTCCCAAACCTATATTTCACTATGTTTTTGGTATTCACTTATTAGAATATGCTAGGAGATTTAACTTTCCACTAAACCTACCACAATGAATTTTAGGAAAAGGGGTGACCATCATGTAACTCTCAGTGACCCCAACAAGTTAAAAGCCATGTGCTATTTGTAGAAGCCATGTGCTATTTCATCTCAGAACACAGAAAAAGACACTGCACACTGCATTCTGCCATATGCTCAGTCGGGAAAGTAGAAGACCAGGACTGACATTAGAAGGATTTTTTTTGCCTCAGTAAACAGTGCAGGAAATGGCCTAAGAGAATTATTTCTTAAAAGTCCAAAGGAGAAAAAAGATATTGTACTCTGTAAGAAGCCAAGGTCAAAAGCCTGTGCAATGGATCCCATCAGCATGCAATAATTTGTATTTTACAGTTTATATCCCTTCTGCAGTATTAAGTATTTAAGTATTTTCCTCTTAAAATACAATGCTCTGATCTGGGGACCAAAAGTCTCTTTCTGTCCACCTCTCTGTTCATTTTCTTTTTTTTTTTTTAAGAGACAGGGTCATTCTGTCACCCAGGCAGGAGTGCAGTGGTATGATCATAGCTCACTGTAACCTCAAACTCCAAGGCTCAAGTGATCCTCCCATCTCAGCCTTCCCAGTAGCTGGGACTACAGGTGTACGCCACCCCACCCAGCTAATTTTTTATTTTTTTGTAGAGACAGGGTCTCGCTAAGTTGCCCAGGCTGGTCTCAAACTCCTGGCCTCAAGTGATCCTCCCACCTCAGCCTCCCTGAGTGTTGGGATTACAGGCGTGAGCCACTACGCCTGGCCTGTTCATTCTTTCTTGTTTCAGTTACTAATCTTATTCCTCTCTACCTTAACTGTAAAGAAAGCAAAGTTATCTTCTCATGATCAAATGATTAAGGGGCATATATAAGGATGAATTATACATAAAAATTCATGTAAATAATTTATGTTAAAATATTTAAGTTAAAAATTTTTATAGAAAAATTTCATTCCTATGGAAAGGCAGAATTGAAAATCAACAGTGTTTTTACATATATACATACATATATAAATTCACAGAAAGCATTTTTTAAGTAGACATTCTGGTCTTTATATATCATTTATATTTTCTAAATCTGAGAATCTATAGTAGATAATAGTATGAAAATAAAAAGTAGTTTGATTCTAATAAAACTGGATAAGAACGAAGAAGCAACATGATCCACTACAGATGTCAATACAGTCCTAAGAATAGGAACTGGCTGGCCAGTCCTTATATTAATACATTCTTGGAGAATACAAAATTTAAGAATGAAAACATTAAGACATTCTTGCCTTTCAAATTAATTTTAGCTTATAAATACCATGTGCTTAATCTTAGACCCGCTAACACGAACATCACATGATGTAGGAAGTTTTAGTTAATCTTCTACTCTGCATTCTAGCAAGGATACCTGCAAAAAAACAAGACCTTGTTCTCTAGACATTTATTTGCTCCTGTTGGTACTTGTTCAATATATATCTAGTCCAGAAAGATGATCAGAGATTTACCACAGACAATATGCTCAGAATAAGAACTTAAGGCTTTGAATATAATCAGAAAAAACAAGCAACCACCCTGTTTCCACAAAGTCGGGATAAGAAAAACAGAATTATGAACTCACAGAAGTATTTTGATAGGTTTTTGATAGGTTTTTAGAAGGCATCAGAGAATCTTTAACAACCCTGCAGTACCATGAAGTGTACAATTTTCTTTATGCATTTATGACTAGCACAAGTGCTCTTTTTAAAAATCCAAATGTATATGGGGACAGAATACATTTAAATCAGTTCCTATGAAAAGTTTGGTAATTTAAAAAAATTAGTATTTTTATTTTTTTAAAAATTGGGATAGGTCACCCAGTGAATTAGATAAATATACCAACATGTATGTTGAATTAAACTTCATGGAAAACAAAATGTAGCTTGATAAAGTTGTACAGATGTGCTTTAATTGTTTCGCTATCCATTCCCTTTGTGAAAGTAAAAATGCTTTTGATATTTGAATCCAAGGAATGATGCCCCCTACCCACTTCCCTTTCCTTGTTCTCAGCAATCTGAATTACAGTGTCATATCTAGGAAGTTAATAACTCTCTATATCCTTGTGGCTAGGGGCCTTCATATTAAATTTTCAGTACAAAACCATACCCTGAAGAGTTTTATTGCTTGCATACATGATGGCATTGTAGATGCTGTTGTTATAAAAGTGGCTGCTGGTGGTTTTCATTAAGCCCCACTTAAAACCAAGATAAAAGTCTGCACTGCATTTTATACTTAACACACCAACTGGTAGACTTTCAACAAAAGCAAAATTTAATTTTAAAAACTGGAATGTTTTGTAATGAATAGCAATTTTGTCAAACAAAGTATTTTTTAAATTTGAAGGAAGGGCACTTTAAAGAAAAGATGACTTGGAAAGCACCAAATGAGAGAAAATAAAGAATTAAAACTTTCACAGAATGTTGGTTTTAATAGGAAAGCAACCAATGAGGTTTGTTTAGGTTCAATTTGTCATGACTGCTCAGGTGTCTCAAAGGAAAAGACATTGATTATTCTCATAACCGATCACACTTTGAGGTCTTTTAGTTGAGCTGTTTAATAAATGCTAAGACTATTCCTTTACCTTTCTTGAAGTAAAAGCATTAATGAATCTTTAATAAGAGAAACCGGTAAGGCTGTTTCATTGCTTCTCTTTGTGTTTAGCTGAGGGTGGGGTGGAAAGTGAAGATGGTGACTGGATAAATGGACGTTCTCTTCTAGCACGAATGTTTCTCATTTAAAACAATGAAAGATAATGACTAAGAGCATGATAATATTCTCTTTACATGAATATTCTTTTAATAATCTAAGTTAAATAACATTGCTATTTATTGAGCCAAAACTTGAGTGTCCTTGTTATTTCTATTCCAGAAGAGCTTAAGGGTAGGGAAAGTCTAGTTTTCTTGCTGTTCGAAATAGTTTTCAAAAATAATCTGACTCATAAATCTTCTCATTGGTCCATACATTTCCATTGTTCTATATCCACATTTACAAAAGTCAGCTTCCCCTGGTAATCATTCTACATTCCTATTACTTCTCTTAAGAAAACCAAAGCATCATCTATAGCTATATTTTAACTTTCTCAGTAACTACTCTTAACACGTATCACACACACACGGTGGGCAGTTAGATAAGAGAAGCAATGTAAAATTTCTTTTAGTCTGTTCCCTGATTTACTAGGGCCTAAGACGCTACCTTTATCTCTTTTTGGCTCCAAGTATTTGGTTTAATGTCAATGATCATGGCTAGTATTCCTTTTATGGAGGGAGGGAACTTAATTATGTCAGCAATAATTGGTTCACTTCTTTCTTTGGGGTGGAAAAGATAAGATACTTCTTAAAGTAACAGGGCTAGAATAAATGTGTGGTAGTCTCAAATTCTGTTCTACATTTAAGGTGTAATCCTTACAGACTGAGGTTAGTGGGGTCATTTTTATATATTTCTAGCAGACTGGTATAGTAAAAAGTGAGACTATTTGGGGTATGACAGTGTAGAGAAAACAGAAAGGTAAAATTCGAGAGAAGAATTAAGTTAAACAGTGAACTTAATGTGAAATATTAATCACAAGTACAATATATTGTAGAGCAGTCTTCATGACAAAGAATCATAATTTGTCTATTAAAATTCCCAAGAGGATAAAAGGGAGAAAATTCTCAGACTTTTTTCAGTCATTTATACCTCTCAAAAAACTTCCATTAAAATATTGCTTTTTCAATATTATGTTTTTCCCTTCTATGGTGAGGTGGTTGAGCACAAACTTCCTTTAATATCTATTGACCAGCCCCCCCACCCCAAACATAGGTTATCATGTGTCAATTGTGTTTTGTTTCTGACAAAGGAATAGGCCCACACAGTTATCCTAAGTATTCATTATATATAGTCCTCATGTAACTGTGCTTAATCGTCTTATGGAAAAGAAAATCATTACAATAAATGTAGTTTCCACACGTCCCAGTTCTGTGTAATGTCAAGTGTCTCGTAGAGTTCAGGTTTTGGTGAAAATTTTTGTACATGCTGATGTTAAGTACTGCACTGAATTTAGCACTGTAAAAGGTAAAATAACCTCTGACTTTGACCGTCCCAGTGACAAAATGCACTTTAATCTCAGAATAATCAAAACTGAAGCATTAACTGAACCCTCATCTTATATTTAAATAGGTATTAATAGCACCTTCTAAGAGAGGCACTGTTTTAAATAGGCACAGAACAAAAAAAAGGTATGTTAGAAGTACTGCTGGAATTCACAAATATATCCCATGCCATGTAAATTACTGCTTATTATAAAAATACCAATACCCTTAGATGCCAATCAGTTAAACAAGTCACTAAAAACATTTCTTAAGTTTAGAACACCGCTCGATTCCAAGATAAACCATGCTTTCTATTTATAAAATAAATTAGAGATGAATGTGAACCTAAAGCTGAGGAGAAAAGCATGGATGGTATATATATATTTAATACTATATACACATAATTGCTATATACTTAAGATATTGTATTCTTAGGAGTATTTCTACAAAAACAAGTATTACCTTTCCTGAATAAGTCAAAAATCTGAACACCAACACTTTGTCCTTTTTCTTTTAAAAAGAACAGACACCATTTATGCAGCTTGAGATTTAAAACTAAATTAAATAAGTTGATAATATAGTCTAAACTGTCCCTGTATTTTTCACTATGGATCTATTTGGCAACATGGAGGTATATCTTTTAAACTGTTACAGGTCCTACGTGTGAAAGAGAAGACTTTAAAGGATTTCTTAATTGAAAGTGCTCACTCTAACCTGATGCTGAAAGAATCAATGATAACATTTTCTTCAAGACAAAAGTATATATTCAAGGAATAGCTCAAAAATGCTCAATTTTTCACATTTCAAAACTTTATAGGTAGAATGGCTCTGCACATTAACTTCACTAAGAGTACATAAACATAGGAAAATAGTCCCCAAAAGATGCATTTATGAGACTATATTTTTCAACATAAAGTGCTAAGATATGAGTAGGGAGAACTGGGAATGTCTTGGGCTGTAAGTCTTGAGACCTCCACACCATGGTTGGTCCTGGAGTTCAGCATTCTGATTTTCTCTTAGGTTCAGGATGATCGTCCAAGGTGGCTGGATGCTCATTTAGCCCCTCTGGTGTCTCACCTGTGACAGCTAAAAAGATGATTTTCAGCCACTTCTGCTTCAGTTCCTCACTGTCTGCAGCAAAGCTGTGCACAGACTTGGACTGGGTCAGTTTGAAACTGTGTGGCAGGTCTGCACTCCGTGGCATGTCGTCCACAACATAGCCCAGGAGCGGAATGGTGGCCTGGGCTCTGACGTCCTAAGGAAAAACCATTGGACATAAGAGCATGAGCTGTATTAGTTTTGCTGCATGTGGCCCTTCCTCCTAATAAACCTCTGTTCCTCCTCCTGCCTCATACAGGTGAGCTCTCCGTGGGCAGAGAGGAATTGCAGTGCTTAGCCCAGGGCCTGTACATGAGGCCCCTGATAATGTCGACTGAATGAATGAGAGCCGACACCCAAGTCAGGCTCACCGACACTACACCTTCTTTCTGCGAGGCAGCCCATTCGACTCTCCATTCAGTGAAAAAAGAAAGAAAATAGCCATCTTATTGCCTTAAACCAGCAAGCATTTATGATGATTTCACTACTAAAGCCTGACTTATTTATTCATCAATTGATTTATGGACAGGGAAAAAGTTTTAGGAAAAACAATGAAACAGAATAAAATGTATATCTTGGCATTTTTAGTCTATTTCTAAAATAAAATAACTTTACTAGCCCTTAATGTAAACATATATTTTAAGGGCGAATTCATACTTGGTTTAAGTGTTATACATTCCATTTTTTTTTTTAAGCACAACACAATCCATATTTCCTGGTGCTGTTCTTACTAGAAGCTAAACCTGTATTTCTGTTATTCCCATAGATTTATCTCTGATCCATACACACACGGTTCCCAAAAAACTGTTACTGAATGGTAATCAAGATTGATTTAAATTCCCTCTTCCTCGAATATCCATTAAGGCAAAAACAAACAAAATTAAAAAGTCTTTTCTTAATATTTTCTATCATTAAAAGGTTTGTTCTCCCCTCTTGCTTCAACCTCCTTTCTCCTCATGCTCATTCCTAATTCAACTCACCTTTTTTCAAACCCACTGAATAAAAAAGGTTAGAGAATGAGAAGGGGACAGATGACCCACAGGTTGCAGAAAATACTAGCTACAAAATGTATTGATCATCTTAAACGACAAACTTGAATTTAATTTCAATTTTAAAGAAACACAGTGAAACTGCCTGAGTTCTCTCGTTCTAGAGGGGAGCAGTGGAAGGATGTTGAGTTTACTGACTACCCCCCTCCTCCGCCCCTGAGGGCAGTGGTCCCTTCAGACACATGTGCTGTAGATACCTGAGGGGCACCGTACATGTACAGCACAAGAGGGTCTTGCTTGGGGATGACACACCAAGCTTTCTGCCAAGGTTTTGACTTCTCCATATACTGAAGAAAGCTGCACACCACACTGTTTCCAGAGACTTCTGCCGATTCAATCTAGAAAAATACAATGGAGAGAAAGCAAGAGAGAATGAACACACAATGAACCAGAGAGAGAAGTAACTAGACTGAAGGGAAATATTCACAAAGTACAATGTGTTTAGATAAAATGTCTCTTTGGAGTGTCCAAAAAAGATTCATTTGCAAATTGCTGTTTAAACACCATCACTAACATGGAAAAATATTTAAGTCAATTTTAACTCTATTTACATTCAAAATCTAGTAATATAAAGAGTTAAACATCTGGCTGGGCGCGGTGGCTCGCGCCTGTAGTCCTAGCTCTCTGGGAGGCCGAGGCGGGCGGATTGTTTGAGCTCAGGAGTTCGAGACCAGCCTGAGCAACAGCGAGACCCCGTCTCTACTGAAATTAGAAAGAAATTAATCGGACAACTAAAAACATATAGAAAAAATTAGCCGGGCATGGTGGCGCATGCCTGGAGTCCCAGCTACTTGGGAGGCTGAGGCAGGAGGATCGCTTGAGCCCAGGAGTTTGAGGTTGCTGTGAGCTAGGATGACGCCACGGCACTCTAGCCCGGAAAAAAAAAAAAAAAAAAAAGAGTTAAACATCTACTGACTGCTACTATGTAGGCACTTTTCTTAGCGATATATGTATTATTTCATTTAATCCTTACACCAACATGGATAAGTTTGTACTTTCAGTATCTCTGAGGCTCAGAGTTCAAGTAGCTTTCTCAAGATCATACTTTTAAGAATTGACATGCTGGGATTTGAACTTTAACAGTCTGGATCCAGAGCCTGAACTTTTTTTTTTTTTTTTTTGAGACAGAGTCTCACTTTGTCAACCTGGGTAGAGTGCCGTGGCGTCAGCCTAGCTCACAACAACTCAAACTCCTGGGCTCAAGGGATCCTCCTGCCTCAGCCTTCCAGAGTACTAGGATTATAGGTGTGAGCCACCACACCCGGCCTAGAGCCTCAACTTTCAACCACGATGCCATACCTACTTCAACTGTGCAAGACTGTAACAGCAAAAAGGAAACACCAGCCAGCAATCTTTATCCTAGTACCTGAGATAATAAAACTTTTCTTGCAATAAATTTTCTATAGAGTTGTTTATAGCTTTCGGCTTTGTCTCTTAATACATAAATCATTGGCTAAAAAGGGAACAAAACCATTACAGTAAATGATGGCTTTTACTATTTACATTATGGAAAGTAATTGGTTTGCAGTAACTTCTATTTTCTGTCTCTGAAACCCTTAGGGTAGTACTCAGCATTGCCCAGGCTGGCTTGCAAACTGTTAGGTAAGGAAAAAAAAATTTTTCTAGTGTGGCAGTCAATGTGTTAAATACTCAGAGAAATAACAAAATATTACTTGTATTCCTCATGGCTAAGAGAATTCTATGTTCCTGTATAAAAGTCTAAAATATCTAACATTTAATATTTCATACCTCTAAAATTCCTTTCCTTTTCTTTTCTTCACTGTCTGTGAATCCACTTATTATTTGGTAACAGTCTTTACAAACTTTGCTTAATTTACCACCATCATATTCAAGTTGAGCTTTGTAGTCAGAACACTTCCAACAAACCACCTTAAATTTAAAAAGAAAAATGAAGAGTGAACAATCATAAAGGGTAAGACTTAAGCAGTAATTAGTTATAGGTACTGATTAATGAGAGAAAGTTAAATGTAAAAGGCAGATTTTTATCAGACTGAGAAAATCCCCGTAAACATTAGGAATATGTATCAAGGTGTTGTAATGCTGTTTGTGATGGGTCCTGCTCACTCATCCCTCTCTCTTCCTGGCCTTCAAAAGTAGAAGATCCTCAAAGGCTTGGTCCAGACCTTTACTCTTTATACTTCTGGGTATTTCATCAATATCCTCGCAAACTGAACTCACATTCTTCCTGCCCTCAGCTCCGTCCTTACCCGACCCCACACGCTCCTCCCCACTGCCGGAAATGGCACAGTCATCTAACCGGTCCCCGAAAGTCAGATACACCTGAGTCATTCCCAGCACCGCTTTCTATCTCACCCTAAAGATTCACCGTATTACAAAATCTTGCTGATTTTACCTCCTAAATATATCTTCAATCTATTTTTCTGTCTTCCTTATAATCACCTAAGTCCAACTATCAATGTCCTAGTTTGGCCTACTTTCCTAGCCTCATGACCAGTCCTTATAATAGTCTTACTGGCTCCCACATCCCCATTCTTACGTCCCCCTCCCCAAGCTATTTTCCAAACAGCAACTAGACGCCCTTTTAAAAATGCTAATCTGATATGTTCCCTCCTCTGTTTAAAATCATTCAGTCTTCCTTTGCTCTTGGGTAAAGAACCAATTCTTAATTGTGGCCTACCAAGTCCTGCATAATTTGCCCTTCTTACCCTCTGGATCTGTGTCTTCAGTGACACTGGTTTCTTACATCACCAAAAGGCCATGCTCCCTTCCACTCTCATTTCTGCTTCAGTGAGTTAACTTTTGCTCATTCTTCCGACGTTGACTCAAATTTCACTTCCTCAAGGAAGACTCCTCTAATACTTCCAGAATAGAGAACATCTCCTGTCACTATGCCACTAAAGTTCCTTGTACTTACATTCATAGCACTAATTACAGTTGTTTTATTTTCTTAAGAGACAGGGTCTTGCTCTGTCACGCAGACTAGAGTGCAGTGGTGTGATCATGGCTCACTGCAGCCTCAAAGTCCTGGGCTCAAATCATCCTCTCAACTCTGGCTGGGACCACAGGCTCGCACCACCACGCCTGGCTAATTTTTAAATTTTTTTGTAGAGACAGGGTCTCACTATGTTGCTCAGGCTGATCTCGAACTCCTGGCCTCCAGCCATCCTCTTGCCTCAGCCTCCCAAATGCTGGGATAATAGGCCTAAGCCACCACATGTGATCTCATGACAGTTTTTAACTATATACTTGTGTGATTATTTGATTGTTTGTCTCCCTTACTAGGCTGTAAACTTCAGGAGAGACTGTCCTTGAATATTCTGCTCACCAGGTACACAATAAACACTGACACAATGAAAATGTGTATAATTTCTTAGTGAATGATGTAATTTTTTTTTTGAGACAGGGTTTTTACCCTGTTGCCCAGATTGGAGTGCCATGGCACAATCACAGCTCACTGCAATCTCTAACTCCCGGGGTCAAGTGATCCTCCTGCCTCAGCCTCCCGACTAAGTAGGACTACAGGCACATGTCACCACACCCAGCTATTAATAATTTTTAAATTTTTTATAGAGGCAAGGTGTTGCTATGCTGTCTCAAACTCCTGGCCTCCAACGATCTTCCTGCCTCGGCCTCCCAAAGTGCTAGGATTACAGGCCTTGTTAGAGAAAATGAGGCCACCACACCCAGCCTGCCTCCCTTCTTATAATTAGCTCTTTCTCACCTTTTAGGTATTAGGTTAAATATCAACCTCCCAGATAGGTCTTTTTTATTTTCTATCTAAAATTGGTTCCAAATCTTTCTCCATTACCAACACTTTCCATTTTAACTTCTTGATTGCTTTTATTCTATCTATAGTAATATGAAATTCTTATTTGTCTATTTTCTCCATTACAATGTAAGCTCTGTGAAGCTAGGGATCATTTTGTTTATCATTTTTTCTATAGGGCCCAACATGGTGCTTGGCACAGAATTGGCACCAAAATAAGTTCATTAAGTTTTTTGTTAAAGGATTTTTTTTTTGTCTTTTTCCAAGTTGATGCTTTTCCCTATTATACAGTTACTAGCAGCAACCTTAATGATCAAGCAATCTCGCTTACATGTCCACATGCTCGACAATGATGCCGTCTCCGTGTCAGTGCATTGAAAGATTCTTTGCATTTCATACACATTGTCACTTCATTATCTCGGATCCATCTTGGGGCTCTTTTCCCTAGCTCAGCAGTCTAAAAAGGAAAGACTGATTCATTTTAACAGAAAAAAACAACTTCTCTTTTATTGTTATTTTTTTAAAAGCACTTTAACAACTTTGTTCAAAGCACATTTTGAAACTCAAGGAAAAGAAATGAAAGGTTCATAGAAGTTTAAGCAGTAGGAAAAGGCACTCAACTATTGTAGTCATTTAAGAAGGAATGAGATTCTGGCTAAACAGCCAGTTCTGACATTGTAAAGAAAAAAGGCTGGATAACAAAATGATGACACAGAAATTCTGCAACTGCAAAGAGATAAAAGGGTTTAAAGTTAAGAATTTAATTCAACTTACAGAAACCTCTGAGTGAATGTCATTATCTTTTGCAATTGCATTTCTGAAGGTTTCATGCCTTTGATGAAAAGCATCAATGGTCTCTTGAAGGGCCTAAAAGTTAAATTCAAAGCACATACTAAGTTTCACCTGCAAATTATTGAATATACTTTACCAAACAAATATCTATGATAGGAATCACCTTAAAAAATAAAGAATTTGTTCTAATGACTGTATATCAAACCAACACATCAATATGTACACATTTGTGTATACATAGAAAGGTTACCAAAAGAGTTAAAATAGAAATCAGGCTTACCTTGATCCATTCTTCTTTGTCTTGCTCAGAACTAAAACAAAACAAAATTAAAGTGAATACAGAGAACATTAATGAATTACACCTGGTGAGTAAAACTATGGTTTATTGTTGTTCCAACTTTTCAGAAAATTCAGGGATGTCCTGGAAGAAATTACAATCAAAATTAAACAGAATTTCTGAGAAATGAACAAATTCTTAAACAGAGGTTCAAACTATCCACTGACTCTTGTACAGATAAATTCTGACAGGGAGAGTCACGTTTAGCTTCTATTAATATAATGCCCCGACACAAGTTTAATAACCACCATCTGGTTCTACATATCAGGCGACTCTGTATATCTAGCATTATACTGGATATGTAACAGCTAATCTTCCAATTTTCTAAAACACATGAAGGCTATTAAAAGCAACTAGCTACAGCCCATCTTAGAAAAGATTATAATTATCCTTGAGAATCTAAAATATCTCTGTAAAGCCTTAGAGAGCTATTTAACATTTCCTTTGATAAACAATTTTATTTTCCTATTCCTAGGAGGCCTCAAGCAATACCATACCTAACCTATTATAGATAAAGCAAAGCATATAAAAATTTTAAATGCTGCCAAAAGGGGTTTCACAGATTAATGGACCCCAGTGATTAGTAATTCTTATGGAAAAAATTTCCTTGACTGTAATCAAGTTCTCTTTTTTCTGTTAAGGCAATTTTTATTTCCTTATGTAGCCAGCTTCTGTCATATACCATATTTGAAAAATCCCTGTTAGTAGACTATGCACTGGGTAAGATCTCCAAATTGAAGGATTTTGACAAGTATCAAGGAGTGGGCTCTGTTTGTTTGCATGTGTTTGGTAGGCTGGGGCTAAGTTTGAGTTCTGGCCTGAATGTCACCTGCCTCATTCCCATCGGTATGAAATATGCATGAGACTGGTCAGAGGTTTGTTCCTATGACAAAAATCACCTTTCCAGCAAATTGATTTCTGGGCACCATTGTGTGCCAGGAATGTTGTTGGAATCTATGTCTGTCAAGTGGAAGCTTCTACTTATTGTCCACCTGGGGCTTCAATCTTGCCCTTCAAAAAAATTTCTCTACATTGCTTTGCAGTGCCTTGCCCTTCTGGCTCTGTTGCCCTGGGATCGTGGTTATCTGCTAGCTGCTTTTTTTTTTTTGAGACAGAGTCTCACACTGTTGCCCAGGCTAGAGTGCCGTGGCGTCAGCCGAGCTCACAGCAACCTCATACTCTTGGGCTCAAGCGATCCTCCTGCCTCAGCCTCCCAAGTAGCTGGGACTCCAGGCATGTGCCACCATGCCCGGCTACTTTTTCTATTTTTAGTAGAGACGGGGTCTCGCTCTTGCTCAGGCTGGTCTTGAACTCCTGAGCTCAAACGATCCGCCCACCTCGGCCTCCCAGAGTGCTAGGATTACAGGCATGAGCCACCATGCCAGGTCCTTGCTAGCTGCTTTTACCCTTTCAGATGCAAAGAAACCTGACAAGTCTTTAATGCTTTTTGTTTTACTTTTTTAGTTATGGTAGAGTTTTTTGTTGTTTTTTTTTTTTTTTTACTTTATTACTAGATTTTAATTTCTACTTAGAAATAGAAAACCATAACAGTATTCTGCATATAAAACAGAATGCCTTTTATCCTTTTCAGTGTGGAAGAAGCAGCACAAATGTAAGAGGTCAGTCTTGAGGCTGACACATGCCTTAGCAAGAAAAATGGAACCCTTTTTTCCTAGTTGGCTTCAGAAACAAACACTCTTTAATCATCTCCAAACACACACCCAATTTTTGGTTCCACATAATCCCTCTGACACTGTGACTTTCTTGGAACTCCAATGTTTGTCTCCATTCTTGAGAGAACCATTATAGACCAGATGGAAAGTAATCACTTAATTCAGATCTTCAATATCACCATATAGTCATAAATGTAACTAGAGCAATGAGATTAGGGGAGTAAGAAATTTAAGGAAGAATGCCATGTTTCCAATACTAATTGGAATGTATCCCAATACTGTGTATTAGAATGTTATGAAGTGATGACTGCCCGTACTTAAGAAAATTCCTCACTAGTCAGCCCCATCCTACAAAGAAAACAGCCTAACCCACTAATAGAGGATTTAAGTCTCTGTTTAAGCAAACCAAGAAATCTTAGAAATATCTCCCCTGCTGTTGCACACATCTCTTGAGCTTGCAGATTTGGAAGTATGCTGAAATTTCAGCAGCACTTCATTCCTGCAATGAAGATTCCTATGATGCTCACAACGATGGGTGAGCATTCCCTGTTGTCAGCGTCAATAACTTAGTGAATCAACCATGCAGTGAGGACTCATGCCAGGAGCCTTCACAAAATCATACATTCTTTCTCTGGGTTTGAGGGGCTGGGGCCCAAAGCCCACCATGATAAGGCAGGAAAACCATTACGTTCAAAGCCAAATCTATTACCTTTATAATTCAAGCTTGAAATGCTATCTGCTAATCTTCAAAGCAGTCCCCTGGCTGCACCTTAAGTTATGGGAGGTTCAGTATATATTCTCTGTAGGAAGTCAAAGACCTGGCCGTTTCTTTAAACTTTCCCAGCCTGCCATACCTTCTGACAAATGTAAACTTAACAGTTTCCAAACTCCGTGGGCACAGATTCCTGTTAAAATGCTTTATTCTCTTTTGAAAGTCTGAAGTTTAAGCTCTCGGGCATTTACTAAGTACAAATGTCCAGGATGAATTCACTTGAGTAGCCAGAACCACATGCTATTGGTACAAAGGAACAGAAGGACACCCTACCTCTCCATGGATTCTAGGATAGCAACACTGACTAGAGCAGAAATTGGTACTTAACTCTCTGATCTATGACCTTGTGGAGTATCTAAATTTTGACCATGCTAGGCTTTCCTTTGCATGATAAATGCACAACTGTCTTCTAAAGTAGATATTTCAAAACCTGACAGCATCCTGTCTTCCAGAGGTTCACGCATGAGGGAGCTGTGATCTACTGCAGTGGTTCTCATGTGTCTCCCTCCCCACCCCAAAACATAGTTATGGTTAAGGGAAGTTGTTAGCCAGCCCTTTCTTGCCCACTCAGTAAAACATGTAACAACAGCCATACTTTCCAGAAGTCCTGGCTGCCAGAGGCCACTTGAAACCCAAATGGCTCCCTTCATGTATCCTCCACCTGTGGCCAGAGAAGCATGACCTTTGCCAACCTGCCTCCTATGAAGATTTCTCTCAAATGCACATAGGTCCAAGAATGCACAGCCTCTGAAGGACTCATAATTTAACATGGAAGAATAAGCATTAATAAATATTTGTGCACCAAAAGGAGAGATGGAAGGAATGATTAGAAGAGAACTTTTTCCTGCAAGTCTCAAGATTGTGGCTTGATTGCAACAACTTCATCTTCTCAGGACCCTGTATTTCTGAAGAGTCAATCAATTTATTGAATGTTTACTGTGTGTGCACAAACTGTTGTCTCAGGCACTGTGGAGGAATCAAGAGAGAGGAAGACATGATGCCTGCCTTTCAAGAGCTCACAGTTCTCCATTTATATCCAACCAGATCCCCAGAGATCTGTAGCATTCATTTGGAGAAAAACCCTCAGAACCATTCAGTCCTATGATTCATTCTGATGTTTTTGGAAAGCTGTGTGATAAGAATGGCTCTCTTACCTGGCCTGGAGTTCCAATGTTCTCTCCTTCCCAGATACCTGGAAAGTATGTGGATATTCTTCATTGTGAGTCTCTACAATTTTCATCCCATCGATGCCAACCCTGGTTCGAACTGTAAATTTAGAGCCCACCAAGCTGAATCTGGGCACACAGTACAGCAACATGTTGTTGAACTGCAAGGAGGCAGAACACACAACAATAAACAGGAAAATAACAAAGTGATCAATTTTAAAAGTAGTCCTGGACAAAAATCCTGAGAAATTTCTAGGGAATATGGTACTTCCTGCATGAGCAAAATTATTTACTACTACATTGAGATTTTATGCTTATATCAATAATCATATTCTTAAATTTTTAAAAATATATTTCCCTTTCATGGTTCATAAATTTTGTATTATTGCTTTAAGGAAATTAGATCAATAAATTCAGTAACAATTAAGGATCTTCTGTATATTAGAAACTTAAGTTCTTAACTTAAGTTAAAGGCCTTATACACCAGAATTTCTAGTTGTTATGTCTTAGAGGGCAAGTCTCAAATAGTTATTAGAAGAAAATATTTATATTTAGCAGTTATTTTTTACCAGAGTGTTTAATGTTAAGTTTTTTAAAATAGCCAATTTATTAGTTTAATTTTATTAGAATGTGGGGTTTGGACACTAAACTCCATTAAAAAGTAAGTCACATGGCCAAGATCCCTGTTTTATACTGGATCACACAATGCTGTACAACTGTATAATGAATCCTTGAATTTTGCTTAAGAATTTACCACATATGAATTTACTGAAAAGCCATCGGTTTTATCAAGGTCTTTAAAGATAGAGCCTTATTCTTTATAACATCTATGTTAAAAATAACATTATTTTGAAACTGAATCAAATTATGTACAGTGCCTCATTTCCAGTCAATAATAGCCCTTGCTAAACAGGACCATGAAAAATGTTAGACGGCTGACGTCATACGATCTCACTTTCAGTGACTTTGTGAAAGCATTTCATTCACTTTTGAGTATGTTAAAACATGCAAAGAAATGAAACTCTAAATATTTGGGTTAATTTGTGGGCAGATTCCTTAGAGAAGGCCCATTCTTATTTTCGTACTTCATATTTATTATGTCTTAGGTTGTTTCTAGGGTTACATATATTTTTCTAAGACAAGAGCAATTAAAGAGTAAAAAAAAATTATCTTTTAAAATTTACTATCCTAACAGCACGTGCTCTAAATTCAATATCATTTTTATTTTGCTTGCTTCAGCAAAGTTTCTCAATTTGTTAATTTTTCAAATTTTCTCTAAGATTTTACTTTAAGTGGGATTTCAGCTGAGTACGATATGGTAGTGTAACTCTGAGGCCAGACAGAGCATTCAGGCCTCCGCTCTACTGCTTATCAGCTGTGTAAATACTCATGCCTCGGGATCATTACCTGTAAAGTCACGAGTTGCTGAGAATATATGAGGAAGCAAATGTGAAGTGTTTAGAATAATGCTTCGCACATACTAAGTGCTCAAATTCAACACGTCTTCTCAGTTTATTCTCTTTTGGGATTTAAGTCTAGACTATTCCTGCTAGGCCCTCTGTTTGGCTTCACACTGCCATGACGACAAGAAATATCGATGGGTGCATAAAACATTCCAACATGTTTATGGGACACAGCCTGTTGCATTCATTCTGAGAGTAAATGCTTCACCAGTTGTTTCTCATATATCATTTTGTAACTTCCTGTAACCAGTGTCATACGTTTCAGTTCCACACTGGAGAATGTAGAAATAAAAGCCTACATACATTTTAGATATATCCAGTATCACAATTCACATTTACATTGCTATTAATAGAAAAGGACCTATGCCTTTATCATTAACTGTCCACTGGATTTAAGTGCAGCAATCACAGCCTCATTGTAGCACACAGATTCCAGAGATTCGGAAAAACTCTGAAAGCTTTTCATCACCATCCATATCATAGTTTGACCAAGGCACCAGCTTGCTTGCTAACTCTTCGTGTTAACATTTCTTTCCCTCTTTATCTAGGTCTTCTCAGGAAGAGATGGGGTCAAGGCTGTGCATGTTACAGGAGCTGCAAAGCTACCTCCACAAGGATAGAGCTCACACGTTCAAGCCATCAACAATAACCGAATTATTTCTGCAAACTGACTGACAAATGTACTGTTACGGCATTACATTTCTGAGTTATCTGATACTTGTGCTCCAGTTGGCTTTATCAAGTTCAGCAAAGTCATATTATTTTCTAGAGACACAAGTCTGCGAATATGAAGGTTCTTAGCATTTGCTTTTGGTAGTTATGCTCATATAAGATGACAGATTATCTTACAAATATGTATGTTTCTGTCTGCCCTTCCTGCTTTCAGGACTACATTCCCTGTATTATATTCTAAGTAGAACTTCATGTTCTAAATTGTCAATAACTGTATATTAATTTTACACAATTTTGATCACAATCTAATGGTAGTCAACAAATATCTTTTTCTTCTTTGTACAGGTGAAAGTGAGAACTTTTGCAGGATTTAAAAAATTGCTTACAAAGGAGACACCATATATGTGAAGAAATCAGGTAGCTAGTCTTGTTCCCTCTGTGAGTCTTGGTCCTATAGCAAAAGCCACCATCACCTTTCACAAAGAGAATTAGTTCTCTCTGGGTTTCCCCTAGTACTGAAAGAAGTTATAGCAACTATAGCATGGAGTACATCGACTTTCCCTTTCAGTGCAGAAGATTCCCTTTCTTTCCACACCCACAGCTCAGAAGTAGTGATCAATAAAGCAATCTCAGACTGGCGAGGCAATTTGTAGAAGTCCTTGGTTGTGACAAAACCTAGAAGCAAGTCTCAACCTTATTGAAAATGTAGGGAGAGTCCCTTTTCTTGATCTCCAGTGTTCTTTAAGTATTTATTTCAAGTCTCTTAAAATATACTTATTTGACTGAAATAATGCAATTTCATGTTCTCAGCAGTGACAACTTCATTAATATTTATTTTAAAAGATAGTAATATATTGTTGCAGAAAATTTCCAGTGCCTGGTCTGTGTTTAAAGTTTAAATAAGGGAAAAAAATCTGAATCTATCAAGCTACAAGGAAATAAGGAACAAAACAACTCCAACAAGTTAAGAATAAAAACTCAGGTCATTCTATGGGATAATTTGGTGATTTTAAAAAAAAGTTCAGATGTTAGATATGGTTAGTCAGTTAATAGAATACCTTAGAAAACAGCATGGTTTGAATGTGTCCCGGAAAAAGCATGTGTTGGGAACTTAATCCTTAATGTAAGTGTTAGAAGGTGTACCCTAATGGGAGGTGTTTAGGTGAGAGGCTTTACTAATCCATGAATGGATTAATGGCTATTATGAAAGTGCTTCAGGCTGTGAATTCAATTTCTTGGTCTCTCGCCAAGTGATGCTTTCTGCCATGGGATGATACAGCAAGAAGGCCCTCACCAGATTCCAGCCCCTCAGTCTTGGACTTTCCAGCATCCAGAATTGTAAGAAATAAATCCCTGTTCTTTATAAATTACTCAGTCTCAGGTATTCCATTATAGGAGCACAAAACGGACTAAGATGGTACCCGAATTGATTTTAAAAAGGGAGAAAGTGCAGTGTGGAGGCAAGCCAATACACAAACACAGGAGGATCACTGATTCTAAATATAATTTGCCTTTTGACACAAACGTACTATCCCAAGAGTAGGAAATAGAAAGGTAGCTCTCATTTTCCTTCTAGAGAGAAAAGAAAAGAAAAATGGTACTTCTGAAGTTTCTACATATAAGAGAACAAGATGCTCCATGGGAATAAAAGTGTGCTGGCAAGAGAAGAGAATCTGTGACAGGTACAATACTGGAGAGGGTGGATTAAAAGAATGAACGCTACACTGGGTCTTCAAAAGATGAATGTGACTTTCCTACAACGCCTGCCACATGACCCCATTCTCCTGGCAGGCAAGGGCTCGATATGTTTGATAGCTTAAAGTAAGTGGAAAAGATGGGTCTTTTCCTCAAAGTTACCAGCTGTCATGTTCTTCCCCCAAGCGTTCTTCACCATCTGCCCTCCCAAGAGCTGCTTAATTTGGCTCGCATCAAGACATAAAATTATTTCCAAAATAATTCCCAAACGTGACAATTAAACCAAGGCAGTTGGTTAGACACAGAGCTAAAAGTTTAACTACAGAGACTGTAACGCTAATGAGGAAGAGAGGAAAGGAGAATCAGCCATGCACCTAAAAGGTAAAGACAGAGGGAAGACACTGACTCCCAGGGATTTTGCCCAGAATAGTGTATTAAGCACAGCTTTTTATTCTGTATTTTTGATGCTTTGACACCTTAAGGCCTTGCTGACACTGAAGAGACTGCCCCTTCCAAGAGTACCTAATTCTTAGGGATAGTAAACTACTCACCTTTCATGTGGAAACCAACCAATCCAGAGCCCACACCCTCAACCACCGCTTTTATCCAGCTCTTACTCTCTAGGGCCACTATTTCCCTGCTCTAATCACCCCCGGGCCAGGACAACAACCCCTATGCCCCAGAGCCCAGAGAAATATTTAAACGGCCAGTCCTAAGCCTGTCACTCTGTCTCTCCCATTCCTTCCTGTGGAAACCATGATGAAGGCTCTTGCCCACATTTTCTGCATGTTCCCCTGTTGCCCTCCCGCCTCTTGGGATCTGTCTTTTCAATGGCAATTGTCTCCTGAACTGTTGGCCTTGCCATACCTGAGCAATAAAACCTATATTTTACAATAGATCTCTGGAAAGAACTCAGAACCCTGATACCTTGTTTTCTGTTTGGCTCACTGTACAAGCTGTGAATGATAAAATATTTGTTTAGCTCAAATAATTCCAAACATGTTATGACATATTAAGAAATCTTGTACCCACTTCCTCCTCCCCAACAGCCCTAGGCAGCCACTAATGACATCCTATCTTTGTACATTTACCTATTCTGGACATTTTATGTAAATGGAATCATACAGCATGTAGCCTTTTGTGACTGGCTTCATTCACTTGGCACAATGTTTTCAAGCTTCACCCATGTACATGCATCAGTATTTTCTTTTTATTGATACGTAATATTCCATTGTATGGATATACCATATCTTGTTTACCGATTCATCAGCTGATGGACATTTAGGTGGTTTCTACTTTTTGACTATTACAAATAATGCTGCTGTGGACAATGATGTCCAGGTTTTTGTGTGGACATGTTTCAATTTTCTTGAGTTATACAAACTTGGAGTAGAACTGCTGGGTCATATGGTAACCAAATGTTCTTTTAAAAAAAAGATTGAGAGATACTGAATACCCCTCTGCATGACAATTAGTTTCTATAAATTTTCCTTTCATGGGAGGCTGGAAATAGACAACAAAAACCTAAGCTCCGAATGACAACTCCTGCGATGGCTGGTGAGATGACTGCCTTGTGGCAGAAAAAGACGGGAATAACATTCTGAGCTAGTCGCTAGGCAGCCTCTTTACCAACGTGTCTTTGTTCCTTGCCTTTAGTAACAATCATGACAACGGCTAACATTTATTGAACTATTATTCAATGTTAGCTTACTCTTTGTCAATGCTAGCTATTATTATGATTCTTATCATCTTATTATAGAAAGGAATTGAAATTCATTAGGTAACAAAGCATAAAGCTCGTGTGGACAGATAATAAAAAAAAACTAATGGCCTGGATGTTCCAGGGAGAGCTCTTACATTTGAGATAAATCCCAGACTAATTGTCATTTCCAGGAAGTGAAGGAAGGGACCAAGGACTGACTGCAGTGAAAAAGAACTATGTAGCTAACTCATGTACTTTTCCCATAGATATTTTAGACACAGGTCTCACAACCTTGTCTATGTATTTTTTTTAACCTAGAAAGATAAAAAATAGTGATGTAAAGAGGATTAAGAGGAGAATTGTCAGGAAATGCACATTCCCTTATACGGAATCCTGGCAGTGTTGATTAAACCAAGTTAGATTTCATTGCTTTGGTAAGCAAGTATCCTACCTTTCCAATATGTATGTGATAATTTTTATGAATTTTTCTTATGTTACTTGCTGACACTATACTACTCACTAAGAAAAGGTAGCGTTCTTGTGCTGATGTGTTCCGAGCAGCTAGTTTGAGGATCTGTCCTTCTTTTATTAGTTCATTTGAAGGGTTTACAATATCTTCTTCTTCTCCCAACATTTCATAAATCTCTAAGAGTTTCTTTAGGTTCTCCTAGGAAATTAAAACAAAACACAGTAAGATCAAATATAAGAAGGTTTCAATTTGGTGGCTTTAATAATATTATGACCTTAATTAAAATCTATACAATTCAGAAGGTTTTAAGAGTAAGCATATATTTTCGTATAAAATGCATCAGTTATCAGCAAGTTGAAACCTCTCAGAGAAGAGGGGAAAGGATTATTCTAGATAACACTAAACGTTTTATGAACATTCTTTTTTGTTTACCTATTTGAATTTACTTTGGTCCAAACCAACAGATAGTATTGGGCTTTATTTTTGACAACTGTCTAAGAAGGTTCCTGTCTCCTCTGAAAACCACTTACCATTTTTCTTATTGCACTATTAGAATGGCTTGCTGCTGTAGATATAATTTCAAGGGATTCTAAATGGGAAAAAAAGAAAAGTAAATAAATATACCTTGTCCTTCCTGTGCTACTATATAGCTCAATAACATTAAAGTAAGAAACTTGAGACCAAAGACACTACACAAAGTAACCGCAATTAGCATTTACAAACCGGATACTTTCAAAAGTTCATTTGTAAGCAGATTACTTGGAACTTAAAGGGTATTTCCTTATAAAAAGTCACAGGCTTATCTAGTCCATAATGTACCTTCAAAATTAACAAGCATTTACAGTGTACACTAATTTGATCCAAGGTACTTTGCCAGACACTTCCATAAAAATATCAATTCTTACACATCCCTAAATGGCATATCAGCTCCACTTGGCAGATGAAAGAAAAGGAGAAGTAATTTGATTTGGCTCAGGTCACACACCTGTGATACTGTGGGGCCAGATTTAAACTCAGGTCTTCTGATTCAAAGGTCTAAAACAAGTTAGCAGCAATAAGTATTTTACTAGTCTTATGAGCAAATTAACCACTCAACCAACATTCTTTAGGAAAATGCACTTGGTTCTAGCCCAGGTCAAGGAATCTTCTGAAGCCAGTGTTGGAGGGTTTTGTTGCTGGGGCAGGTGGTGGTGAGACATGGCAATGGGAACCCTTTGCTATGGACATCACAGGAGCGCCAGGAGCTGCTGGTGAAGAGCTACGGAAGCCGAGGCCTTCTGCTGGACCAACCCCAGGGAGTACCTCTCAGTCCTAAACAGGTCTTGTTTTCTTCCTTTATTTTTTGTCTTCTGCATACTGGCCTGCTTAATTCTGTTACCACAACAACCTCATCACTTTTGCACTACACTTTCTGTCTTCTTTGCACTGCCAAACAGAATGCACTTTTGTTGCTTTCCCCTCTACTTTTAGGGCACTAAAAGCCCTTCTGTGATTTCCTTAGAATTTTAGCATAAGTAGCAATGGGAAATCAAAACGAGTAATAAAATGCCCTACAATGTCACCAACTTTCTCATTTTTGACACAGGCATCTTGAGGGAAGACCAAGTCTTTAGGTATAGAAAACACTGAATTTTAATTTACATTTTAGAGAATTATTCTGATTTGAACAATTCTGTGCACTTGATACAGGATCCAGGATATACAAAGACAAAATAAGATGGGCTGGGGCCATGCTCAAGGGATGAGTCGGAGGAAGAGCAGTGGTGTTTCCCACCTCCACAGCCACCAGCACTCAGGCCAGCTGGGTGGAAAAGTGGGTTGAGGCCGAGTTCCTAGGAAGTGGTAGGCTAGGGAAAGATGGCAAGTCAGGTTCGTTCTCAGCTGTAGAAGGAGAAAGGAAGAAGAGAAGTTTCTGTGGTCACTGAGTCACTGGATGGTGGAAAAAACATATCAGACACCTTGTGTTCAAGCAAAGACTCAGGTTCCAAGACCAAAGATTATGTTTGGTGTTCCTCAACTCTGACCAAGATTCACTTGTAATAGAAGGCAAGAAATTATAAGGGAAAGTAGCAATGTTTTAAGACTATATGCCAGTATTGTTACTACTTGTTGAATATCAAGCACATTTCTTTTTTAAAAAATTTGTTTGTAGAAATAGGGGTCTCA
>NW_012140524.1:1330789-1332588 GCF_000956105.1 Propithecus coquereli
AAAAAAAAAAAAAAAAATAAGCGGAGACATCAGTGACTGTACCCCAGAGGAGAGAGAGATTTTACAGATTTAGTCTAAGCAAGTAACTAAACAAAGAAACAAAGTAATCATAGCCACTTTCAGTGGGGAAATCAGAATCCAGAGTTGCTATAATAGACTCTAAAATGTACAATATTCAGCAAAAAATTATGAAGCATTCAAAGATATAATAAAGTGTGACCCATAATTAAGAAAAAAGGCAGTCAACAGAAATTGTCTCTAAGTGTCCTCAGATGTTGGATGTGGCAAAGACTTCAATGTGGCTATTATAAATATGCCCAAAGAAATGAAACAATGCTAGAAGAATTCAAGGAAAACAATGAATGCACAATTGCAATTTTCAAGGAGACAGACATAATAATAAAAAAAGAACCAAACAGAAATTATGGAGTTGAAAAGTATAATAAGTGAAATGAAAAATTCTCTACAGGGCTTCAACAGCAGATCCGAGGAGACAGAACAATCAGGGAACTTACAGAAACATTAACAGAAATTATACAATCTGAAGAATGGGAAGAAAGATCAAAGAAAAATGAACAGTCCCAGAAACTTGCAGGTAACATCAAGAATACCAAATTTGTGTAATGGGAGTCAAAATAAGAGGAGAAAGAAAAAAGGCATAAAATATTTGAAGAAATAGTGGCTGAAAATTTCTCAAAATGATAAAACAAAAAAACCAGATCTACAAATGCAAGAAGCTCAACCAACCCTAAATACTATAATATTAATATAAATACAAAAAGTCCACAACTAGACCCATCACATTCAGACTGTTGAAAGCCAAAAACAAAGAAAAAGTCTTGAAAGCAACAAGAAAACAATGACATCATAGGCAGGGAGTACCAATACAATTAATGGCTGACTTCTCGTCTGAAGAATGACATATTCAAAGTGCTGGGGGAAGAAAGCCATCAACCACGATTTCTATATCCAGCAAAACTATCATTCAAAAGTGAAGAAAAAACAAGGGTAGTTGCTAGCCAACCTACTTTATAAGAAATAACAATAACTTTTATGCTGAAAGGAAATGGTAAATATATGGGTTAATATAAAATATACTTATGGAAAATTTTTTTTCATATCCTCCCATAATTTTTTAAAAGACTTAAAATTATATAAAACAATAATGACAGCACTGTATTGCTGGATTTAAACCATATAAAAATGTAATATATAGCAGGGGTCCCCAACCTATGGTGAGTTGTATAATTATTTCATTATATATTACAATGTAATAGAAATAAAGTACACAATAAATGTAATGTGCTTGAATCATACTGAAACCATCCCCTACTTCCCCAGTCTATGGAAAAATTGTTTTCCATGAAAATGGTCCCTGGTGCCAAAAGGTTGAGGACCACTGAAATACAGGACACTAATAGCACAGAGCATGGAGGAGGGAACAAAACTATATGAGAGCAAAGTGTCTATTTTATTAAAGATTAGTATAATCTGAAGTGCACTGTGATAAATTAAGATGAACATTGTAATCTTAAGAGAAGCCACTAGAAAAATAACTCAAAAAATAGTATAAAAAGCAGAGGAATTAAAATAGTACAATAAAAATATTTATATAACACAAATGAAGGCCGTCAAGGAGCAACAGAATCCCCACCCCAAGAATCTTATGTGATCTAAAATATTCCTTTTGAATATTTAAATTGCAAAGAATAAGATTAACTGGGACTAGGGAATCGAATGGAAATTACTAAGGTATTATTAAAATGTATTATCCAGGTTTGGTAAAATAGAAGAAAATC
>NW_012140524.1:1332645-1336070 GCF_000956105.1 Propithecus coquereli
GTAATGAAGTTTTCTTGGAGAAAATGTTATCAAACAGTAAAAAGCACCTGTCTTGGGTAGGTGGAGCCAACTTTATTTAGGTTATTTTTACACAGTAAATGTCACCTTCACTTTCTTGGTGTGCATCAACTATCTAATTAAACTGCAGCACTTATAATTCTGAATGGCTGTATTCTTCCTGTGAGAAGGTAAATTGTGTTTTGCTATTCCAGATGTCTCTAAGACTATAGTTTTATATTTTAGAGCTAGTAATTAAAGTGAAACCAACATGAGAAATGTGATTTGCATTGCTCTAAACCTGCAATTTTGGTTCGAAAGTGACTTGCCTAACTGAAGTGCTGATAACAATTTCCAATGAGATTATTTTTTGACAGCGATATTTGGCTAAAGTAGCCATAAGAGACATGTCACTTTGGAATCACAAGGCTACTGATTATCCAATAATGGGGGGGGTGGTTGGGGAGGAAGCATTTACTTTTAGCGTCGTTCCAGTCTGGGGAGTCGGATGGCAATTTCCTTAGGTAGTCCTTCAGGAGCATTTCATACCGGGGAATCCGCTGAACAGGTTCTAGCATGTGATGCTGCAAAGTTAAGCTCCCACAGATTTTCTGTTTCTGTAATGAGAAAGGTTTTTAAACATTTAAAAAATAGGTCAGTCTAAAAACTCACTCTAATACAGAATTTTCATTAAGGGCAATATTTTCAACAAAATATAGTTAAGCATCACCTGCATTAGATATATCTGGTATTCTTTTAAAAATGCAGATTTCTGAACCCCATGCCAACCTGTGAAATCACAATCTTTGGGGAAAGAGCCTGAGAATATGCTTTTAAAAACTCCCCATATTCTTGTAACATTAAAGAAAATTCCCGATTGCTGGCAATCATTTCAATTGGTCACTATAAGGGTTTGTGAAGTCACATTATTAAATCACTCTACAGAGATTTTCAAAAGATGTGCCTGTTTAATGAGGTTCAATAAGCAAAACTGCATTAAATGACTTTGGATTCAGCAGAAAGTTTTCATAATAAGGCTGTCATAAATGTCATTTCCTTTGAATTTAAGAAAGACTTCATACAGAAAAATGACAAGATCTGGGCATCTTGTTATCTATCAGGAAATTTTCATTATTAGGTCAAGGCATTCTTTTTCATTAGAAACCAAACTCTGTAAATAGAACTCCATTTCTTAGGGCAATATTAAGTCTATATCACTTGCTTTCGGTAAGCTGTTAAGAGAAGAAAAATAAGATATGTTCTTGTTCATATTAAACAAAGCAGAAATCACATTAAAATATTTACTGAACCATGCCATGATCAAGGCACTGCGGCGTATAACTGCGGAGTATAAAAATTATATTAAGACATGGTGTTTGCATTTAAAGCGAACAAGTAACTAAAGGCTTCACAGAGAAGGAAACATTTAATACATCTGATGAGTGCAGGCTCTGGTGGGAAGGGAAGTGAGAATGACTAGGAAGCAAGTCCAGAAAGACAAACCTGAGACAATAGGCCCAAGGCAATGGAGCATGAAACACGTTCAATAAAAAGGGGAGGTTGAGTGTTCTTGGCAAATACGATAAGTATAGGGAAACAGTGGATAAGGCAGAAAAGGCAAGACAAAGTAATGTCAAGAATCTTTAGAGCCCGAGTTTAGATTTGCTTCATCTAGTAATGCAGGTTTTTGTGCAAGGGAGTGACATCATTAGATCTGAAGCTCTATTAGATTAACCTACTGCATTGTGGCTTTAGGGGGATTTGAGGAAAATAGCATGGAAGTTATTAATATTATTGTAGACTAGTATTAATAAGAAAGTAATAAGCACCTGAAACTGGCATGGACACTGAGGGAATAACAGTTTTCCTTAATAAAGTGTAAGATAAATAATTTTAAAAGTTTAATTATCTCATTTGATTTTCCCCAACAAACCTAATATATATCGAGGAAAATATTACTGATTCCAAAATTTCTACATGAAGAAACTGTGGCTCAGAGAAATTAGGAGCGAGTTCTAAGGTCAAGCGACTATAAGTAGCAGATTAGAATTCTAAACTAGGTTAGCTGATTCCCAACTGACCACTCTTTTTACAGTACATGTCACTTTCTTATAACATGGAGAAGATAGACATTGCAGAGACAGAATTTAGAGTTTGATAAAATAACTACCTCCATTGCCACCATGATTTAGTGAGCACTTACTATGCAACAAGCACCTTGAATGCATTATCTCACAGAAAAATGAATACATACAGAGAATGAAGAAAAGTAACAAATCAAGCGCTGGTAAATGAGAGAATAATGGTGTCATCTAATAAATCGCATATCAGAATTATTACGTACTCTGTGCAAGGCACAAAAATTCACATGATAAATTTATCATGTTTGGGAGCTAAAGATAGGAATAAAACATGTTGACTTTGTTTTGATGACAAGATGTTCATACAGAATTGTGTAAATAGCACTTGGCCATTTTTAACTGTGGTTTGGGGATAAAGGACTAGAATAGAAACATTGACCCTAGAGGCATCTGTCTGGCATGACGGTTAAAGGTGTAGGGAAATAGCATATCACTGAGGGTATGAAGAGAAAGAAGACCGTGGAAGACAAACCTTGTCCTCTCCCCACATTTTAGCATTGGCAAAAAGGGCTAGTGAAAGAAGGAGCCAGTGTTCAGAAAGGTACTTGAGTGCTTAATCACGATGGAAAAGAATGTTAACAAAGGGAGTGAAGGGGATGGGGCAGAACTTCTGGTGATGGCCAAGTGAGGTGACCAGCAACGCGCCCCCGCCATGAAAAGTGACTATAAAGCTGGATAAAATTGACAAAACAACCATTTCAGCATTTTAGAAATTGATCAAAGGCATCGACAATCTGAAATATGTTTAAGCTTTAAAAACTGGTGAACTATGGACAAGAACAGTGAGATTCTGTGGCATTCTAGCCCAGGGCTGCTCCCCTTCCTTCTCCAGCTCAGTATGAAGGCTCTGCCAGGCAGGTGCAGGCTGTGAGGACTGGCAGCTTCTCTGCTGAGGCTGAAACGGGCTCATTCAATTTGCAGTGCTGGGCAATGTGCACACCCAGCCACGTCATCAGCAGAAGTGAAGATCTCTGAGGTGGGTGAGTGGGGAAAGACACTCTACTAGCCCTGCGGTCGTGGGAGGGATAATCATATTACTGGCTAAAGCTGTGTGAATGATCGGCTGAGAGCAGAGAGGGCCCAAGCCAGCACACTCTCCCGGGCTGCCCTAAGGCTGTGCACATGTGGATAGGAGATGTGAAAGGGCCGGCGCAGTGGACTTGGGCAATCCCTAGAAAGCCAGGTTCACAAATAAACACGTTAAAAAAAAAAAAAAAAAAATAAGCGGAGACATCAGTGACTGTACCCCAGAGGAGAGAGAGATTTTACAGATTTAGTCTAAGCAAG
>NW_012140524.1:1347751-1348932 GCF_000956105.1 Propithecus coquereli
ATAAAAATAAATAAATAAAATAAAAATAAATAAACTGTGTATAAACGCTACTAAGTTCTATGAATGCTTCACTGTGTTCAACACACATGAGATCTACTTTATGCTTTATATGCAATATCTGTTCTAATGTGGAAAGTTAATGTGTTGCTTCTTAGAGCAGCATTGGAAGGAGGTACTTTTTTGTGAAATCTTTACGTAAAGTAATACAATAGTATTTAAATCATCTGTGGTCTCAGAAACACTAAAATAAGAACTATACAGTTGTCAAATTCTACAAGTAGTCACAGTTTTGATTTAATAAACTTGGGGAAAAGTACTGGCATTGCTGGTTGACAGCCTGGCACTCTCCTGTTCCATTTCTTAGTGCTATCCAGATTTGACTAGCGCATATACCCCACTACTATATAGACAATTTCTTTGGGGAAACTATCCTCATTTCCAGATCAAAGGGGAGGCCTTGAATGGTATAAGAAGTTGAGCATATAGCAAAGGGTTCAGGAATGAGACATGAAGAAATATACACTGAAGGTTTTGGCAACAGGAGGCTCCCCACTCTTCAGGGAGAGCCTATGGGAAGGGATCCCTTTGGAGCTCTGTGAGAATGAGGGTACATGAAGACTTAAGTGCTATGAACAGCCATCCTATAACCACAGGAATGAAGCCAATAAACTTCATTAAATAATTCATTATTGTTTAGGCCAAGCTGAGTGTTATCTGTGGCCAGAAACATCCTGATTGTTATTAATACATTTGCAGTATATTCCAGGAAATTAAAAAACTTAAGTAATTTCTTTTGTTTCATTAGGCCAGATCTATTGAGGCATAATTTATAAACAGTAAAATTCACCCATTTTGATGTATAGTTCTAGGAGTTTTGATAAATGCACATAATCATGTAACAACTACTACCACAATCAAGACAGAGAATATTTCCATTATGCCTCAGTTTTTCTTGTGCTTCTTTGTAGCCAACCTCCTCTCTGCTCCCACCTCCTGGTAACCACTGATCTCTCAGTGAATGGAATCACACTGTATGTGCCTTTTGAGTCTTATTTCTGTCACATAGCAAAATGCATCTGAAATATTAATACATCCATGTTGGGCCGGGTGCGGTGGCTCACGCCTGTAATCCTAGCACTCTGGGAGGCCGAGGCGGGTGGATCGCTCAAGGTCGGGAGTTC
>NW_012140524.1:1348982-1354157 GCF_000956105.1 Propithecus coquereli
TCTAGCCCGGGCAACAGAATGAGACTCTGTCTCAAAAAACAAAAACAAACAAAAAACAATAGTTTCCTAAAATCCCAGGGTTTACAGGAATCATTCTTTATATTCATTTATATTCCTTGTAACATTTCAACCCCTGAAAGAAAGCAGGAGAAGCACAGACCTGTGTGGGAACTCCCTTTGTAAATTTATGTAGACGCTAATAAAACCAGCCAATGCTGGTCTCAGCAAATGAAGAGTTTACTGCTTAGTATGTGGCACATGCTCAATATATATTTTAACTTTGCAGAACTTTCCTGTTCTGCCAAGAATAGAAATTCAGAGTAGAATGGATTTTAGGTGTCTCACAAAGATCTCTGGATGTCACTTTTAGATTTAGAAGACATTAACTTACAGCCTTGAACAAAATAGTCTCATTACCTGAATTTCTTCAACCACTGCTTTGAACTGCAGACTACGTTCTGTCATGTTTTTAACCAATTCCATTGCATTATCAAATCCCTTCACATATTCTCCATACATCTTAAGGAATGGCGCCAATTTCTGAAGGATGTCTCCAATTCTAGGAGTAGTTTCCCTATATTAAATATAGAAATAGGTCATTAAGATTGTGTACAGATAGAATGAGCAAATTAATAGGATTCCAGATGAAGCAGAATCACTTTCTACACACATCCTGTGCGTTAGCAGATCCACCTTGCCATAACACTGAAAGTATCTTTTGAAAGGGGGTTTAGGAATAGCATAGCAAAAAAAGATGCTACGGAATTCTTGAAGGTCCACATTACCTGATATCTTGTCATGGTAAGTCAAAAGATAGTTTGGAAAGCAGACATGAAATCCTTTTCATCAAAGCTGAAAATGTACCACAACTTCTATCAGTGGTCTTTAATGTAAAAATTTAGCACAGATGTCTAGCTACAGCTATCGTGTGGCATTTGTATTTCAATTTAATAGCTGAAAAATACAGCATCTTGTATGACTGTCTCTGACACATCATTTGCTGCTCTACTTCTCTTACCATTCTTGCATTCGTTTCTCCAGCTCTGGCAGTAGGAATTTACTGTGGAAGGCATTTATTGATGAAATATTTGAAAAGATTTTATTCACCATCTCTGCTGGAAATGAGCCTCGGTTTGCTTCTTCCAATAGTTTACAATAAAATACCTGAATAAGAGAATAAAACAAACATTACCTCCAATTTATTGGTTAACCACCTAGCATTGTGCTAGGCACATAGTAGGTTCTTAGTAACTATTTGTTAAATAATTGGAAAAGTTCATGGTTGAAGAAATCAATTACTATTTGAAATGTAGGAGTGAGTATACGCTTTGATTTAGAGGAAGCAAGAATAAGAATTAGGAAGCTTTGATTCTAACCTAGGACATGCCCCTACCTGTAGGAATGTTAAGATAAATGATTTACCTTCTCTGTGCCAGAAAGTTTCCAGTTGAGGTTAATAGGATTTACCCTTCCTATCCACAGCTAGAGTTAAGAGATGGGAAAATACTTCACATATACACAATAATTGTGGTATTTTTCACTTTATGTTTCAAATGACATCTATGGCACTTATTACATACTGCCCTTTATTGTCGCTTGTTAACGTAAATCTCATTTTTCCTCTTAAAATCGTATGCTCTTTGGGAAGGGGGGGATATCATGATTTAGTTCCTATAACAGAACAGGTATTTAATATCTGGCCAATGAATGAACAAAAGAATATTTTAGTTATCAGATGTTTACTTGCTTTTAGGAAATAGTAATGCAAGATAACTTAAAACATTGATATGGAGGGGGAAAAAAAAACTTCTGTACATAGTAACAGGTACCTAGAAGACAATTTAAAAAAAAAAAAAGAAACTTGCAGTCTTAGTTATTCTCCACTATGGCTACTATACCTCTTAATTGCCATTGTTAAGTATAGGCAGAAGGAGGTCTGCTCCTTCATAATGTCCAGATGGTTGTTAATTTTCTAAATTCACCTCCATTGCATTTTCTTGGGAGGCAAAAAGAACACAAAATTATGCCCTCAGAGACTCCAATAGATAGGATACTGTAGTAATTAAGACTCTAAAATTCTAAAGGGTCAGCCACAGAAGCTGACAAGTTATTTGGCTAACAAAAACCATACACCTTGATAAAGCAGAAAAGACATATCTCCACTATGGGAATACCTAAAAGTTTCAAGTCTGTAATTCCATGAGAAAGAAAAGTTGTTTCTAAGTTATAAACTTCACATGATTTGATTCTGACTTACGGTGAAATTCCTTGAAAAATGAGTATTTGTTAGCCATAAAGTCATTATTTCAAAGAACACAATGCTTAAACAGGCTCCTCAGGGCTCACCCTAGCAGGCATGTCATTCACTCTTGGATCCAATGATAAGGAGGTGAACCTCCCGAATCCATGAAATTTCAGTTTTCCAGCGGCAGAAGTGGGACAATTCTTCTTACAGTTAACACTCAAACATGGCAGCTTTCTCTTCTAACAAGGAGTCTGTATTAGCAGATTATCTACCAATTGTCCTGTTCTCTATTGCTGAAACAGGATTAAGATGCCTTAGTTTTCAAGTTATTCTTATGATGCTTTTTTAAACTTTCCAAATGTATATCTGAAATGATACTCAAGGCTCCACCATGATGAAGTACAAAATGTGATAAAGCAGACTTATGTATTCAACAGATACTGACTGGACAACTTTATGCTAGGCACTGTATTAAATGTTTCATACAAAGTTGAACAAGTGAACTCTCAAAATCCCTTCTGGCCCTATGACTATACCAGCTGATATCACTCACGTGGTGCTGAACAGCAAATGAGATGAATAGCATGTGAGCACTGCAAACACCAATATCTTATCTAGATTAAAATGGGAACATGGCCCCAGGATTACAATCAAAGGTCAAGAAGCACTCTAGTGTTTAAGGTTACAGGGCACAGATAAAGGCATTTTGTGACTCATACAGACAGAAACTTCTACTCTTTATGAATTACAAAAATGCTTATACCTAGTGAATTCACTGAGGAAGCTAAAAGTGCTAGAGACTTCCTTCAACAAGTAGTTTTCATTAGTCAGAAACAGGTCCCTCTTACAGTTTCTAAAACACTTTAATCACTAGGTTAAAATGATGCACAATGTCAAAACATAAAATAATTCTGAAAAAGAAAATATTACCTGATCTAAGAGGTCGAGTCGGTTAACATAAGCTCTTTCTGTAAGCAAAAGTTCATTGGCTATTTTGTGAAGTTTTTGCTCATTCGTCTCCTAAAAATAGAACAGATATGTACACATCAGGAAAGTAACCTTGGCCAATATTTCTCAAGTAATAAACATTTCTTCAAATGGTCTAATCGAAAGAGTCTTCTCAAGCTTCTCAGGTACCCGACTGCCTCTAGCCATCGAGGAACATCCAACCAGAAATTAACAAAATTGGAAACGAGCAATCTGCTAGATTTAAACTACAGCTTCTTCTTTGACCTCTGCAGCAGTCCACACTACATCCACCTTTTCCTTGAAATACCTTTTCTCTTTTTCTGTTCCTAGCACTATACTTTCCTTGTTTCCCCCTATCTTTGTCAGGCTACTCTTTGGAAATGATTTCATCACTCTCTCAGTTTGTTTAACTATTAGCTCCATGCACCTAACTTTTTGCCTTACGAAAATATTTTATTATAAAAAAGTTCAATTATATGTAATAGTAGAGAAAATAATAAGATGATGAACACCCATGTGTCTATCACTGAGATTCGGCAACTATCAACTCATTGTTAGTTTTGTTTTACCTGTGCTCCCCCTCACCTCTACACCCATATTACTAATACTTTGAATTAAATCGCACTTTATTATTTCTTCAGTATATATTTATTTTGTCCTTAAATATAGTTGTGTAACCTTGGTAGTTTCATGATGATAAGAACACTTCCTCTTGTTAGCTGCTCTATATCCTGTTTTCACTACAATGCTTCAATAAAAACACATTCAGTATAATATTGCTGAATGAATGGATGAATGAGTAGCAGTCTCACATACCTAACTATTGCTGGATGTTTATTACTACTTTGACATGCTGTCAACACAAGACCAAACTCACCTTTTCTGGAAAACCTCTACCCTACCACCAATTCCTAAACTTTCCCATCCTGTTAACGGTACTTCCTTTTCTAGTTACCCGGTTTTGGAATCTTGAATTACATTAGCTTAGTTCTCTACCATGACACACAGACAGCCACCAAGTCCTACTCATCATATTATGTCTTTAGAATTTATTCTTTAAGTTCTCATTAGTGCCACCCTGTTTCGCTCAATTCGTCTTAAGCCCAGGCCAATCAATAGTTTCCAAATGATCTGATTCCAGTACTTTTTGGCTTTAACCCACCCTACATATTGCTGTATGAAGAATCTTTCTAAATCTCTGCATTGCACACATAATCCTACTTCCCACAGGGGGGGAAAAAGCCTTATTCAGTAGTCCTCCTCTCATTGACGGGATAAAATCTAGACTCTATGTACCATTCAGGGTTATTCAAACCTCTACTCACCTCCTCAAACTTCTCATTGTATCCTTTAAAAATTATATACGTGTGTGTATATTATATATTTTTTGTTGTTTTTAAGAGATGAGGTCTCACTATGTTACCCAGAGCTCAAACTCCTCAAGCAATCCTCCTGCCTCAGCCTTCGAAGTAGCTGGGACAACAGGCACGCACCATTGCAATCAACTTCTCATTTTATTTTTACAGGCAGCTGTCCCTCCAAACACACCAATAAAATGCATGTTTGATTATTATCCTAACATGTCCCTGGCCATCCCCAAACCTTTCTCCTTTCTATCCTCTCAGCTTGGCATATGCTCTTGCTGTATCTGAAACTTACTTTCCTTTTGACAGCCTGCTGAATTTCCATTCCTTGTTCTTGGAGACTTTCACTATTCAAGGACCTTGGGCTTGGTCCCATTAAAACTGACTTTATATTTCATATGTAAATCTTTACTTTGAGAAATTACTACCTAGTACTTTGCTGAAATACCCTTTCACTGTAGGAGATTATGAACTACAATTAAGATTTTAGGAAAAACTCTAGTAGCAAAGTAGACCAAAGTATATTTTAAGCCAGTGTCTAATTTTTTGTGTATAAACACATTTTAAACTGTGTATAGGCCGGGCATGGTGGCTCAC
>NW_012140524.1:1355871-1358487 GCF_000956105.1 Propithecus coquereli
GGCACTCACTCTAGCCAGGGCAACAAAGTGAGACTCTGTCTCAAAAAAAAAAAAAAATAAAAAAAAAACATCCATGTTGCATTAATGATTGTATCAGTAATTTCTTCTTTGGAAGCCCTTAGTGATGGTGTATCTTATTGAACCACACTTGTATATGTTCTGATTATAGCTTTGACAATATCTTTAAAGTCAATCCAGCAGAATTTGTGCAATGATAAAATAATAAATCTTTCATAAGTCACAGGATATGTTAACCAACAGTCTTAACTATTATTGCTGTGCAAGGAAGTCATCCCTGAGGTCTTCCACAATCCTACAGGATCTTGAAAAGGAAGCTTATCGAAACGATCTTTGCTGACTGCAAAGCATACTTCAGCTGAACTTAGCAAATTGTGGATATCTTGGTCCAGTTTTGCAAAATCCAAAGGGGATGCCAGCAGTTTTTAGCAAAAGCTATGCTTCTTCCACACAGATGGTCTTCTACACATTATGTCCCTGACCTTGCCAAAGCCAACACAAAGATAAGCAAAAGTAAGCTTGCTAACGACGTCCAGTTCAAACACTCACCCCCACACATACAGGCTTGCAGAAAAGTTATGAGGGATTTGTGGAGGAGATAAGAAAATTGTGGACTCAGGGAGCCTTGCTTTAGGTTGATCACAACAATAATATCACCATAATAAGAACAGTTAACACATTCACTCATTGCTTGTTATGTGCCAGACATTGTACAAGTATTTTATATAAATTGACTAATCCTTAAAGTTCTATAAAATAGGTAACATTATTATTGCTATTTTACAAGCAGCACACATATAACAAAACCCTGAGGCTCAAAGAGGCCAGGGTCACATAGCCAGAAGGTGACTATATCAGGTAACAACCAGATAGGAGAGTATATGATTTAAGTAACTGTACATTATATAGTTTAATTTTCACTCTCATCTTTCTTTGCAACAAAAACCGAGACTGTGAGATATGCTTATAAGTAGACAGACTGATAAACTATTTGCTAAAAATGAAATGTGGCACTACAATACTATGCATTTTAATTTATATATTATTTTTTTCAACATAAATTCTATTTCAGACTTTTCAGCATTTTAGTAATAATTATCAGGTGTATAAAATTCAGTCATTTTGATGTAACAATAATCATAGTAACACTATAGTGGCTTCCAACTTTAAAAATTACTTTGCGTATTTACCGACACTCATTTATGACTACATTTAAGGAGAAATATATGCTTTATCTGCATGGATGGGGCTTTATTACTCTATTAGATTTATCTATAAATAAAGTAGTTTTAAAATTGCTGGTATCCCAAGGCCATAGCTTAAATTTTTCTTTTTTGGATAGGGTCTCGCTCTGTTGTCTAGGATAGAGAGCAGTGGTGCAATCATAGCTTAAACTTAATTAATCTTAATTATTAAGCTTAAGCTTAATCATAGCTGAGACTCAAACTCCTGGGTTCAATCAATTCTCCCACCTTGGCCTCCAGAGTAGCTGGGACTACAGGTGCTTGCCACCATACCTAGCTAATCTTTTATATAGACAGGGTCTCACTGTGTTGCCCAGGCTGGTCTCAAACTCCTGGACTCAAGCGATCCTCCCTCCTTGACCTTCCAAAATACTGAGATTACAGACATGAGCCGCCGTACCCACTCTACTTTTTAAGAAGCAAAGTTAAGTAGGTAAATACTGCCTTTTTTTTTTTCAATATTTGCCACTTCAAAGTGATATAACTCCTACTTTGTGCTTAGCACTTTACTAAGAAGTCATATATTCTTGTGATCTTTTGGGAAACAGTAATGGTCACACAATATTGGTTTAATCAATAATCCCATTTTCTTCTACTGGAGTATAATAAACAGGCTTGACTTTTCAAAATAATTTACAAATAATTAAAGTAGATTTTATAAATTTTCACAAATGCTATTTAAAAAGCATCTTACTTTTGATATCCCCTTTTAAACTAAAGGGATTGCTTTTTTTAACTTGCAAATACATACATGATACTCTACTTGTAAATTAAAAGCTGATTCCCAGGGTATTGCCTCAAAAATACATTAGGGGGATATCTAAACTAGCAGAAAAAAAGAGACACATTCCTCTTACAATAATAGAGTATGTAGTTCATTTTTCTCTTTCTGCTTAATGCACTTCCTAGGTGATTACTGTGTGCGCTTACAGCTTCACTACCCTTTGGGAGAGATCTCCTTTCTCTCCAGGCTTAGGTTCAAGCCTGGTTGTTACTCACTGTACCCCACTGGCTCCTGAACGTACTGCAATATCCATCCTATCTTCTCATCTGCAGTTGTCACCAGCTCCTGCAAGCTCTTTTCAGACCTTTCGGTGTGACTCTTCCATATGGCAGAAGGCAGGACAAAGATCTCCTGCTACGGCTCACAGAGTTCATTAACTCGATAGGCAGAAAATGCTTCTGTGGAGCCAGCGATTCACACTTTAAAATCTTAGTGCCATCCACCCAGACACACGTCTCAAAACTACCGGGTAGGGGAGCAGACATTCTGGGAAGAATTTTGTAAATGCCAAGAACAATGAGTTTCCTGAGAGATGTTTTAAGGGTAAAATCTTCAATTATTTTAAAACAA
>NW_012140524.1:1359212-1383344 GCF_000956105.1 Propithecus coquereli
TGTCCAGCTAATTTCTTTCTATTTTTAGTAGAGACGGGGTCTTTGCTCTTGCTCAGGCTTGTCTTGAACTCCTGAGCTCAAACAATCTGCCCACCTCGGCCTCCCAGAGAGCTAGGATTACAGGCGTGAGCCACCGCACCCGGCCTATGTGTCTTCAGTACATGTTGTCATATGTGATTTCATTTTAAGTAGGAAAATGTTTTTTTCTAAAAATATTCACTCAAAACTATAAACAACAGACAGGCACAATGGCTCAGGCCTGTAATCTTAGCACCCTGGGAGGCTATGAATTACATTCTTCTGTGGAGAAAGTGGGTGCAGCTTTGTACAGGCACATGCATCTCTGTGATCCCTGAAGCCCATTCTCTCGTAAAAAGTAGTGTCCATTCAGGAATAAACATTTGATTTTGTACAATTCATGAGATACATCAAAATTTTGATGTCACTGTATATGTCTTATCACACATCACTCTCTTCAATGTGGCTACAGGCTGATATTTAATCATTTAAAATGAGATCACAATGATATGTGAATGTTGTATAACTGGCCTATCATCTGAAAAAGCATCTTAAAATCTCTAACTTGTGTTATACATCTTTTCTTTCTGTAATATTCCTAAATTCTGCAGATTCTTTCTCAAAAAACTAAGGAGTGAGGGAAATCAAGGGAAGCTATCACAAGTGGGGGAAAGTGACGGCCATCACTATTTTATGAGTACTATGTACACTATTCTATGTGCTTCCCGTGAGTTATTTCACGTAACCCTTGATATTCCTGTGAAGCAGGTATATTATTATCCCCATTTTATAGATGAGGAAGCTGTGTCTTTAAAAGGCTAAGCAACTTGCTCAAAGTCATATAGCTAGTAATGACTGAGCCAGGATTCAAATCCAGGTTTGTGAGAGCAAAGTTCTTGCTCTGCTATAGCCTTTTACATGAAGAGAAATCCCTCTGGATTTGGGAAACAAGGAAATCAGAAGGTAGAGGAATAATATACAGACTTCATGTCAAATAAGATCATGTAATAATGCCATAAAAAGGGTCAGAGGGTCTCAGGGAAGATTTGTAACCATCAAGGAATTTATCACCAAGTTCACATTGCAAAAAAAAGAATACCCATTTAGAATATACATACGTTATTCCTTTCCAAGTGCTTCATAATACACTGTTACAAGCATAAACAGTCTGTCAATTTAGCATTATCCTTTAAGAAGTTTTGGGAGGAAAGTGCAAGCCTACCTGTGATCCACCACCAATATTTCCCCAAATTTATGTCCTCCAAATTATCTAATTCTAAACTTGAAAGGAGGCAGGGAAATAGATGAGTGAGAGCTTTTAATGTGAAGGCTTCCATTACATTCTTTTAAGATATGGTGGGGAATGAGAAATTGAGCTTGTACAAAGAAGGAAGGTTTGGTTACTTGCACAAGATCAGACAAGAAGTAAGTAGTGGTGAAGAGAGAATAACGTTGGTCTTCTTATACCCCATTTAGTTTACACTAGAATAAACTATCCCTTGAATTTTGCAAAAATTAAAGAACAGGCACCAAGAAGAATTTAATATGTATACACATTCAATGACTGAATTAACCCAGCTCAAGTCTAGGTTACCAGAGTAATTCAGTCATTTAAAAATACTTCTGGCCGGGCACGGTGGCTCACGCCTGTAACCCTAACATTCTGGGAGGCCAAGGCGGGTGGATCGCTCAAGGTCAGGAGTTCGAGACCAGCCTGAGCAAGAGCGAGACCCCGTCTTTACTAAAAAGTAGAAAGAAATGATCTGGACAACTAAAAATATATATAGAAAAAAAATTAGTCGGGCATGGTGGCACACGCCTGTAGTCCCAGCTACTTGGGAGGCTGAGGCAGAAGGGCACTCTAGCCCGGGCAACGGAGCAAGACTCTGTCTCAAAAAAAAAAAAAAAATATTTCTGATGACAATTCCCAGAAGTTAAAACCATGTACATACTTAGGAGAGCTTCTCATGTAGTAATAACCAATGGTCCTCAGGCAGGAGAAAATACAAAAAAACAAACAAAATATAGAAAACCTAAGTTAAAAAAGAAGAAGCATGTACACTCATCTCTGTGCCTCCCACAGAGAGAGCACCTTAGTTTAAAACAGAACTTAATAGAGTGTTGGGGCATTCACCAGACAGATTATGTTGAATTTTGGATCTATTAAATGACATCTCAGGTCTTTTTTTTTGCCACAGAGTCTCGCTTTGTTGCCCGGGCTAGCGTAATTGCCGTGGCATCAGCCTAGCTCACAGCAACCTCAAACTCCTGGGCTCAAGGTATCCCCCCGTCTCAGCCTCCCGAGTAGCTGGGACTATAGGCACGAGCCACCATGCTCGGCTAATTTTTGTTTCTATTTTCAGTTGACTGGCTAATTTTTTTCTATTTTTAGTAGAGATGGGGTCTCACTCTTGCTCAGGCTGGTCTTGAACTCCTTACCTCAAGCAATCCTCCCGCCTTGGCCTCCCAGAGTGCTAGGACTATAGGTGTGAGCTACTGCACCCGGCCGACATCTCAGGTCTTAAGTCTATTTATCTTAACTTATGAGAAAATGGGTTTTTATGTTTATTTAACAAATACACAGCTTTTAACATGCATCACGTCAGTGTTGTGAAGTCCTTTACAGCTATTAAACTTCATAACGTTAGAAGGTACCAAGAAGTTTAAGTCAAGGTCAGAGCTAGTAAGTGGCTGGGCTGAGATTCAAACCCAGAGAGCCTGGCTCTTAAGTCTGTGCTCCTGACCACCAGGTTACAGTGTATGGTCTTCATTTGTTTTGAAAGCCACATACAACAACTGCTCTGTTTTCAAGATATTACCTTTCCATTGCTCTCATACCCATGCTAAACTGGATCTTTCTGTATGTAGATTGTGATCTCCAAGAACATGGTCTTTCTCAATTCTCCTGGTTCATTTCCACATTCTCTTAAAGCCCATCCTTGGCTCTGCTACCCACTTGTTCTTTTGGCATTGCTGACTTGCTGATCCTGGATAACTTCTACTCCAAGTTTGCCTTTTCTCTTTCTTGAATTCTAGGACCCTCAGCAATGCTGGGGAGACCGCTGATTAGCCCCACTGTCTTTGACTGTGGCCCTCAGAATCACAGTCACAAGTCACCACACTAGGTAGGCCTCCCCATTTGCCTCAAGCTCCAAGCCCTGCCTCTTGAGGATTTCCCGCTGGACTCAATGGGGTACTTCCCAAATCCACACATCAATCAACAAGCCTATGTGCCACCTCTACACTGTGGCCCCTCAGTAACCCCAGCCACTCAGGGAGTTCCAGATTCTCCCAGGACTGCTCCATTTCTGCTAACAGTGAATTTACCCTCCCAGCCATAATTAGACTTGGCTTTACCTTTGAATTCTCCTTTTCCCTTTACCTCATCACATGTTGAGTAATGGTCATTTATATATCTTAACTCTCCTTCTCAAATGTGTTTCTTCTTTGTATGCACTGCAGGGCTCTGCCCATAGTACATGTGCAATATAAATTTACTCAGTTTAATGCAGTTATCCGAGTTCACCGAGGCAGTTAGCTGTAAAGGCCCACAAAAGGCTTAGGTCCCCAGGTTAACTCCTAGTCTCATATTCTAAATGTGGACCATGATTATTTTCCTTAAAGATCATAAATATGCCAGAGTTCCCCATGCCTCCCAAGCCCTGTGGTTCCAAAACACTGTTCTTTTTCTTCTCAGACAATACATCATGTTCCCTTTTCCATTATGTTTATGTGCTCTAGGGCTCAGCCCTTGGCCCGCTTCCTGTTCCTGCACGGTCGACTTTGGCAACATTAAGCACACCCATATGTACACCCTAGGACAGTCTCGCCCTCTCCCTTGGGCTCCAGGTCCTATTTCCACTTGCTTAATTAATATCTCCAAACAGATGTCTTGCAGGTACCATAAACTCAGTAGTACAAAACTAACCTAATTAGCAACTGTACTCCCTCCTCTCATCCCTAACATTACGTTCCTCCCTGTCTGCCATCTCAATTATTTCATTAACATGTTAGGAAACCACAGCCTGGAGAGTTGTGTTAGAGTAACATGTCCATGGTCACCTAGCTGGTAAATGACAGAGCAGGGATTTGAACTCAGATGTTTTAATTCCAAAGCCTTCGTGCATAACCAATAAACCATGCCTCCAGAATATTCCATTTTTGTAGTAGGCATCTTCACCCGGACTTCCCAGGAGCCCCTGAAATTCAGAATGTCAAAATGTTATTTTTATGTCCCCAACATGTTTTTCCTTTTGCAGTTCACTAAATGGCACACCATCTGACAATTTATCCATGCCAGGAGTTGAACTTGACTCATTCCCTGCATCCAGCCACAGGGTCCTGAGAAATCTCTCTCATCTCTAACCCTCTGCCTCATCCAGGCCTTCTTCATGTCACAATTGAACTAGTATAGTAGCTTCCTAACCATGTACCCTGCTCCATCTGTTTTTCCTTTCAGCTGACTCATTTTCTAAAACTCACAGATGTGCCATCATGTCACTTCCATGCTTTAATTGTTTCTGAGGCCAGATAGTATTAGGCTTATGGAAAGTTTGAATTAACATGGGAAAATACCTATGTTTAATCCAACAAAACAGGATACAGAGTGACCATACATTATGCTACTGAATATATTTTGTCAAACAGAACTCAGAAAAACAAGCTGGGATGTTAAATATCTAAGCAGTTCTCTCTGAGTGATGGAATTATGGGTGTTATGGGTGGTTATTTGTATTTTCTTCTTTTCTTTCTTTTTATTTTTTTAAGACAGAATCTCACTCTGTTGCCCCAGGTAGAGTGCAATGGCGTAATCATAGCTCACTGCAACCTCAAACTCCCAGGCTTAAGCAAACCTGTTGCCTCAGCCTCCAAAGTAGCCAGGATTACAGGCGTGTGCCGCTATGCCCAGCTAATTTTTTTTAAAAAGTTTCTGTAGGACAGGTTCTTACTATGTTGCTCAGGCTGGCCTTGAATTCCTGACCTCAAGTGATCCTCTCGCCCCATCTTCGATTATAGGCGTGAGCCAATGCGTCTGGCCTCATTGAGGATTATTAAGTCAGTTTTTTAAAAAAATCTTTGAGACATCTCTATTGTTTTCAGGAAAAAAAATTATAACTTCTTAACAGGCATACAAGCCAGCTGCAATCTGTCCTTAGCTTATTCTTTTTAAGCCTAGCCCTCTACCCTATGCTCATTTCCTAGCCTTTCTGGCCTCTCATTATGAGGCCAGGAATATGCCCCAAATATGGCATCCACCCTCATGCCTCTGCGTATGGCTCACACATTCACTCACCCTTGGTCACCCAGCCCTCTCCCACCCTGTCTTCAAGCCTACTTCAACTGCTTCGCAGCAGCCTACCCCTCTGCAAGCACCCCTCGTCTGTGTTTCCAAAGCACTCACTGCACCATGATACGGTCATTTATTCATTCATGTCTTTCTCCCTCAGTAGACTGAGGCTTTGTAGGCAGGGCTTGTCTAGTTCATTTCTGTATTTCTGGTACCTAGGAGAGGCGGTCTGCCAGATCGAATGTTTAAATCGAGCAGTTCATTTTTTCTCATTTCTCTTTCTCATACCTCCAAACTTACTAAACCGAGGTGCCACAAAATAAAGAAGCTTCTGAGTTCACCATTCAGTTCTAAGTGAATAAAGACAAGCTGCCATCAAGATGTTTATGAGCTAGCACCACATGTACTCACCATCAAATTGGTTTTAACTAATCAACACTTAAGTGCACATATAGCAATAACATTCATCGGGTGTCAGGCAGATGGCGGGGAAGGAGGGGATGGGTATATTCACACATGAGTGCGATGCGCGTTGTCTGGGGATGGACACGCTTGAAGCTCAGACTCAGTGGGGCAAGGGCAATGGTGTAACCTAAACATTTGTAGCCACATAATACACTGAAATATAAAAGAAAAAAAAAAAGACAGCAAAAAAACAAAAAAAAGATTTCTATGAGCTAAATACATTGGTTAGTGCAGCAACTTTTCCATTATTCTACATATGTTAAAACTCCTACAACTGCAGTTGAAGTTTTCATTGTAACACTAGCAATAACGAAGTGCTGATTAGTCAAGATGGATAATTTCTTTGCTTATGACTTCACTTCCTTGGATTTAAAGCTGATCTGGCAAGAGAAGAAATAGCTAAGGAGTGAATTACTATTTGTCTCTGAATCTAACAAGACCTTAACGGCTAGCCTCTTTAAAGACATTAATGGAGATAAATTTAAAGCTTTACAAAAAAAGAACTTGTTGCCCAGCTTAAGAAATGAATCACCAAGGTAAGCATTATGTTTTAACTCCAAGAAAACTTTGATACCTCACATTATATTCTATAAAATTAATCAATGATTTTTAAGAACAAACTTAGCATAAATGGGAGGAAAAGTAAATTAACTTGGATTATAGCACTTGTTTTTCTATTTGCAATTTACTTCTGAATTTGATTCTGTCATTCTTTCCCCTAGGAAATGATTTTCCTCTTTACTTCTATTGTAGTATGTTCACAATTATAAACCCTCAACGTTCATATGAAATATAATAAAATGGTAATTAAAAATCAGAAGAAACCTGGAAATGAACATTTAAGGTTTTTTTTAAAAAAAATATGCTTTCATAAGTCTCTGCTTTGTGGACACCTGCTTCTTCATTTAACCCCACTTTATTATATAATTTCTTGCATTTTTCGTCAAATGAAGAGTTAACTTCTTTTTATCTGCTTCTGCTATGTTCTTGATAAAACTATTATTACAGTTTTAATATATTACTATTTTGAGCATGTTGCCAGTAACAGATTTGTTATTTATATAAACTTTAGTCTTTAAAAGTACAACTCTATACATTTGGTTTACTATATGAAATACAAATACAGTTTAAGCTACTTATGGTAACTCCAATTCATCATGCCACACAGGAATTATAATACTGCTGCCTCATGAAGTCCTTAAGGGTGCAGGCTGGCAGGGCACAAGAGTGTATGCGCACACTACAATATTCCTTTGCCTTTTCCTAGCCTGTAACTTATGAGTTTTCTTTTCTTCATTTTTTGAGACAGGATATCACTCTGCCTCCCAGGCTGGAGTGTATTGGCATCATCATAGCTCACTACAACCTCAGACTCCTGGGTTCAAGTGATCCTTCTGCCTCAACCTCTTGAGTAGCTGGGACTACAGGTGTGCACCACCACATCTGGCTAATTTTCTTATTTTTTTGTAGAGATGGAGTCTGGCTATGTTGCCCAGGCTGGTCTTGAACTACTGGCCTCAAGCAATCCTCCGGCCTCAGCCTCCGTAAGTGCTAGGATTATAGGTGTGACCAACTGTGCCTGGCCAAATGAAACTTATTTAAGACTATTCTGATGTAAATCTCTATATCCAGTTATATAAAGATTGAAGTAATTTTTTCAGTTGTCTGTATACTGAAACTCTAAATATTCCATTATATCTTACGCATTCAACATGTTAATTTAAGAAGCAGCTGATAATCTGGAGGATTATGCTAACAAGGGAACATGCTTCTTTATAACAGCACAGAATGTTATATTATCACTGAAAAGGATCTTAAGATCATACACAGCTTATATCTTTTAACTAAAAACACAAAGACTTTTATTAACTTGTTCAAGCTCGTACTGCTAATTAGTGGATGAGCCAGAGGTAAGCAACCAGATTTCATAGTCCCAATCCTTTGGGCCACTATATGTTAGTAATGTTTTTATTTTTAAAGATTTTTTTTTTTTAAAAATTTAGTTGTGGTAAAATACACCTAACAAAATTTACCACTTCAACACTACTAACATTTATGTTTGCATTTAGGAACAAGAAAACGCAATATAACAAACATGGCAGCAGCAAAGGAGAACACACCGTCACTACGTAGATATTAAATCTTTAATGGGAGAGATGTGGTGTTTGCATCAACAGCTCTATGGAAAAAAATTTCCTTTTTCTTCCCACATATAGCACTGCTTAAAAGCCCACTCAGGAGAAAGGCCAATTGTACTATTCTAAGTTTCACTGATTTAATAGGAAAACCCTATTAAATCTCTCCCAAACCAAGTAAGACTCATCTATGAAAATGTATACATAATAATATATAACAGGAAAAAAAATACCATCCAGGCATTATCATTAATTAATGCATTTCACTTAATAAGAATAGGTCTTACTGTTCTGTAAATACTTGCTGGTGGCATCATCCCAACGGTAAAAAGTTTCCTTGGTTCTAACCTTCTCTTCCTTCCACCATAGTTCAAGCACAAAAGACACTAAAATCTACCACTTTATCAAAATGTAAAGAGATTCACTTTGCAATGTCCTGTTTCTTTACAGTTTCAGATCATGTTACCAAGTATGACTCACTTTCCCCCACCCACTTCCTTACTTAAACTTTCCCTACTCGAGAGTCAGTATTTATAATTAATTCACTAACTGGAAGAAAATAAACCATTTGCCTCTTTATTTGGGATTTTGTTTAGGGTCAGTGCAAATTGTATCATAAGGATGATTTCACTTTGATTAAAGTTCTAAATACATCTGGCACTGTTTACTCTAAATATTTTAGTATTGGTCCTTTTGAATTTCTGCCTATGTTAAAGCCAATTAAGGCACAGCACCATAAAAAATCCTTAATAATCACGCCTGTAATCCTAGCACTCTGGGAGGCCGAGGCGGGTGGATCCTTTGCGCTCAGGAGTTCGAGACCAGCCTGAGGAAGAGTGAGACCCCGTCTCTACTAAAAAAAATAGAAAGAAATGATCTGGACAACTAAAAATGTATAGAAAAAATTAGCCGGGCATGGTGGCGCATGCCTGTAGTCCCAGCTACTCGGGAGGCTGAGGCAGAAGGATCGCTTGAGCCCAGGAGTTTGAGGTTGCTGTGAGCTAGGCTGACGCCACGGCACTCACTCTAGCCAGGGCAACAGAGTGAGACTATGTCTCAAAAAAAAAAAAAAAAATCCTTAATAGATTTAAGACTTGGATTTTTCATTTACAAATTTTCCTAGAACCATCACATTTTCAATTCTCAACTCTCCTACATAGTTATTTATAAGCAATAAGAGAGCAAGCAATGGAAACGTTTTTCTTGTCTTTAGAGATGCAAATGGCTTTCTAATTCTAGGGAAATTTACGATGATGCTTATATTGCACCTTTGATCCAAGAAATCCCTAGTACTTTGTAAGAGACATATTAATATTCCCAAAGTACTGTATTAATATGATAACAAACAAAATTGCAATGGCCTTGTGACCAGCATTATGTAAAAATTTCTGCTATAGTATAGGTAAATTATGAGTATATTTCACCAGCAAATCAGCTTTTTGTTAGCTGATATTTTGTACATGTGCAGAAACAGCATGCAGACTTTTTCCTCTTTAGAAAGGACATGCATGTGCAGTTGTGATAGCCGCACCAGTTTATTACCCATGGCTGCTGTATTTATTAAAATTTCTTGCAGTTAGCCATTTAAGTGTGTGATTTGTTGCACCAGGGACACAATGCCGGCCTTGAAGTCACAGCAGGAAAAGTCTGGCTATTATTGATTACAAACAGCAGTGTGACCTTGAAAAATCACTTATGCTTTCTAGGACTGCTCCGTCATCTGTAAATGAATTGCTGAACTAAGATGATTTTTAAATGGTCTTCTAACTCAAACTAAGCCATTCATCATAAAATTTGATATTAATTAGAAAACATTAAAAAATAGAAGCCTAGAAAGAGTTATAAATATACTCTGATTAACAATTTGTGAATACTTCCATATTCGTGTCCTTAAAAGTAACATCTACTAGTGGCAAGTTCATCTTCTAGGCCTACTATTAATTTGACTAGATTAGAAACTTCTGGGGAAAAAAAAGATTATACAATTTCTTTTGTCTTAACCCACAGATATTAGGGATGCAGCACCAACATCAAGAGCAACAAAGAACACTTTCTTTCTGTATAAAAGTAATATGTTTATGGTTTTCCTATATCAAAGTCTCCACACTGTTCTGACTTTTGAAATTACAATAGAGATATCAACAGAAAGTACATAAAAAGTGAAATGTCTCCTCACATCATAGGGGAAATGCTCATTAGCAGCCAGAGCTCGAAAATCATTCAAAGCTGGTGTGGGTGATCTGACTCATTCATTTCATGAGTACTATGAGATAAAGAGTTTCAGAACAGCAGTAGAATAGGCAGTGTTTTCCCCTCCCTGTGAGCTAGTCTCATGCTCTACCTTCATCTCCTGGTGCTGGTCCAGCTGTTCCAGTTCCAGAGGGCTTTCTCCATTCTCCCTTTCTAGGACCTTGGCTTCTGTTTCTGCCCCTCCTTTTAGGGGGAGCTCTGGGCCTATGCTCGGAGTCCTGCAGCTGCCATCAGAAGCATCTCCATCATAGTCATTTGTTGTGGGTGACGCGGGACCTGTAGCAGTTTCATCTCTTTCTCCATTCACTAAGAGTGCATCAAGCAAGGGTTCTGAAGTTTGAAGAGGGGCATCTACTTTATCCTCCTCGCATTCCATCTGGCTTTGTGCTGACATTATACCGTTGGCCACACAAGTCTCTGCACCCCGAGTCTGGTCCGTATCATTTTCCTGCTTCCATGGTGGGTGCTGGGAGAGGAGTTTTTGTTGAGGGGTGGTTATCAATCCATGCTTTCCTGGGGTTCTAGGAACATGTAGGTTCACAGCAGAATCTTTCTTCAAATCGCTATAATTTGATAATGCACTAAAAGATAAAACACAAAGGAAGCATGAAAACATTAGCATGGAAAAGTTCTAGAATAAAGGCAAGTTTATCCCAGCTGAAAGGGATATTTGGTGAAGATTTTTTTTCTATCTCTGATGGTTTTAGAAACTTGGATTTGAATATTCTCCGTGCAGCTCTCAGTCTCTTGGGATGCTCTCCACGTTACAATAAACATGTAGATAAAGATGATGAGCCTGATCTTTACTTATAGGGTCTGGAACATTTCCTTGGACTGTTTAATAAGAGTAAAGCCTTAGATGTAAGAAATATTTATATTTAATAAAATCATCTCAAGATTTTTATTTATTGATGTTTCTTAACATTTTGTTTTTTATTATTTTAAAAACAGGTATAGCCTGCCCTTCATTTACAAACAACTTATAAACCAAAAAGTTGCTTTTATTTGGAAAGCATAACATATATTCTCAAAACTTTATTAATACATGCTGTAATAGCCTTTTAATTGGGCTCTTTGTTTCTACTCTTTTTTTTTTTTTTAAGACTAGTCAAGTACAGTAGTGATAAGGGGGAAAGTGGTAGAACAAGGAGTTTAATCTGTAACTGACTGTGAACAATCAAGTGAGATAACTCACTACCTTCGGACCAGCCCTTTGTTTCCACTCTTGATCTCCTCCAATCTAGTCTCTACAACTCAGTCATAGAAATCAAAATTCTCTGAGGGCTTCCTTGCACACATACTTAAGGAAAAACTGGCGTCCTGATAACAGCCTATGAGATTCCACATACTCCAGCTGCCAATGCCCCGGCCTCCTTACATTCCATTCTCCCCTAAACTGGCTGTGCTCTTGCCACACTCCTTGCTGTTCTCCATTCCCGAAAAGCAAATGTGTGCACCTTAGGGTCTTTGCAGCTTCTGTTCTCTGCCTAGAACACCCTTACCCAAAACACTGGTGTGGCTGACTCCTTCTCATCATTCAGGTTTCTGCTCAGATACCATCTCTTCAAAGAGGCTTTCCTAGATTAGTTTATAACAGCACACTCCATCACTAAGTCCACATCTTATTTTATTTTCCTTTGAAGTCCTTATCGTTACTTAACATTGGATGTAGTCCTGATAGTATTAATAGGACAATGGAACCTTATTCTCAATATATAACAATGTTCCTACAGAAATATTTTTATAGCATTTTCATCTAGGATGGGGGTGAGGACAGAATACGAAAGTCTGGGCTATAGTCTTTGAGAGTCCTGTGCCTCAAGTGAGAAAAAGAAAAAAATAATAAAGACTAAAACGCTGTAAGGAACAGACTGTGCTGTCTTGTTCTCTGTGTCATTCCTACCTGTTAGCACAGTGCTTGACACCCGGGAAGTGCTCAATACAGATTCGATGAACTATGAATGATTGTGATAAGGATGATGTGATAGTGACAGTAAAAGCAGGTAACATTTATTAAGTGCATACTAAGTATCACAACCCCTTTATATTGATTATTTTGTTTCATCCTTATTGTAACTTCAAAAATAGGGACCCCATAAATAGAGAAATTTAGTCTTAGAAAGTTTTATACTGTGGTCAATGTTCCATGGCTAATAAGTGAAAAAGCCAGAGTTCAAACCATGAAGTTCAGCTCTAAATCTCATGGTCTTCACAGAAGGATAGAATGAAGATCGGGTGAATGGGCAGCAGGCACAGTGTGGAAACAAGTCAGGGGCTGGCTGTACTTCCCAGTGCAGGTGGAGAGGTGACAGGGTCGAGGGAGGCAGGGGAGGAGACAGCAGCAAGGTCACAAGGACAATGCTGGGATGTGTGTCACCTTCTCTCTTCACTTCCCCCTTCCCAGTCACTGCCGATCTTGGACTGCAGAATGGAAACAAGGAATAACAACAGACAGCAAGAAAGTGATAAGTGAGTGAAAAAGATAGGAGTTAAGTCCAGGCCATAGAAAGGGAAGGAAAAATTTAGTATGGTAAAATGAAATATATATAAAAGTTGGAGGTGGGTCAATATAAATAAATATTACACAATCCACCATTGACATTTCCCAAACAGTCCTTGGAGATCTGAATCAAACTGTCCTCTTTTTCATGCCCGTATCAGTGTCTGGTCCCCTAATAGAAAGATCCTCAACAGACCCTCTGTACCAAACTTGAGCATGCAAAGGACTTTTCTAAAGGACTGTTTTGGATCCAAGCTGGAAATTTTCCTTAAGTGACATCAAGGGTATGAGGGGGTGGGGGGATAGGGATAAGGTACAGAAGGAGGTAGTAAAAGCAGTAGTTCAACAAGTGTTTAGAGGATTCCTGCTGCTTTGTGGATGCCAAACCATGGGGGAAAATACTTGACCTTGCAAGAAGCAATGTTTAGGTTTGTAGGAAAATGTTATTTATTTCTGAAATCTTTAAGTCTTTCCTAGGTTAATAAGAGTACTCGATTCTGCGCTCTGGAAGGCCAAGATGGGAGGATCGCTCGAGGTCAGGAGTTTGAGACCAGCCTGAGCAAGAGTGAGACCCTGTCTCTACTAAAAATAGAAAAAAAATAACCGGAACACTAAAAATATACAGAAAAAATTAGCCGGGCATGGTGGCGCGTGCCTGTAGTCCCAGCTACTCGGGAGGCTGAGGCAGAAGGATCGCTTGAGCCCAGGAGTTGGAGGTTGCTGTGAGCTAGGCTGATGTCACGGCACTCTAGCCCGGGCCACAGAGCAAAACTCTGTCTCAAAAAAAAAAAAAAGAGTATTCTGAAAGAGAGGAAGGAAGGGAGGGAGGGAAAGAGAGAGAGAAAGAAGAAAGGAAACCAGTTTAAAAAAAAAAAATCTTACTGTAGATTTCTCATGTTAATAAAATAGGGTTACTTGGATCACTGCCCAGTGCAAAACTGTGATGCTCAGGTAAGGTCTTAACAGCAGTGTAATACGACCCTCTATGACCACCCTGACCAGACTCGACTCTAACAGATGTTGGTTCTTCCTGTCAATTTCCCATGGTAACTCAGAGCTTGGCGACCACCCTCTATTTGATAAAGTACTAGTTCAGGCTCTAATAACCAGGGTTAAAACCAAAAACCACCTTTGCAGGCACATGGCTGTAAATACAGTAAATACAAATTTCCCACTAAAGTCCTATAGATCCAATGCAATATTAACCTACTCAGACACTAGGGGCCAGTTTGTGGTGGTAATAACTCCCTGAGAACACAATTATTTTTCATACTGGCAGTACCACAGTTAACAGCCCTTCACCAGACTTGCCGAAACACATTTCACTCTATCTGCACTCAGAACAAACTTGCTTAAAATATAAATAAATTATAGCACATCTCTTCTTGCGTCAAATCTTCCAGCTTTCCATCAAAAAATGACTTTGAATTTGTAAAGTTTCAAAGAGTAAAAAAAAAACTGGTATCAAAAAACCATAAACATTTCACATGTAGGGAGGATACCAAAATGGTGAGGCTTGTAGGACTCAGCCTTTGGAAGACTGACCCATTCAGGGCTTCACAAAGACACCTTTGAAACCTGGGGTCACGGGCTCTGGCACACACTACGATTGGGATCAAGGTGCCAGCCCTCCTTGTGTTCTGCAGTCATTGGGCATAGCCCCTGGACTCTGCAAACAGGAGGGGTTACACTGTATAGTTTATTAAATCAACTTACCCTGAGAAGCAAAAAAGAAAAGTTATAAATGGAATTAAATCATTCCAGTAAAGATCACTGTAAATTAAGACAGCAAAGGTATTATAAATCCTAGTTCAGAGGGGCAGATGTTGACATTTAAATATTTATGACCAAAGTTCCAACAAATGATCAGAAATGAAAAATGAAGACAGGTTTCTAAGTTACTTTGCTCCAAAACTTGTAAATAGATATAGTCCCATTTTTAAAATGAGGGACACTGTAGTTTTGTGTTTGGTCACAATTTCCAAAAGATTCTCAAACTATTTCAAAGCCATGATTTCATTACATAAATAACAACAAATCCTGCAAATAAATAATAAAATCACCTAATGGGAAACCAATCCCAAAATTACACTGGAATGAATGAAAACATTTGGCTTCAAGGATGAAAGTGAAGTTATATACATTCTGTTTAATTATATATAGACTTTTTGTGACATAAAAACAAAACCCTCACAATAAAATTTTTTAAAAATTCTATTTAAGTCAGTGATGAAATTTCTTTTCATCAAAAGACTCTAAGAGAAAACAATCGAGTGTCTTATAAATAGAAAAGCAACCGATGCAAGTTTGTTTTTATGTTTGAGTCAGAAATATACACTATTTCACCAACTTTTTTTGAACATTAGGACTAAAGAATAAATTATATCTAATAAATACAAAACTGAAATTTAGCATGGATTTTGCTATCAGTAATAATAGCTCTTTCCAAAACAGACCATAAGATGGGGTATGTAGAGAGGGGAAAGAGGGACTGAATGGGTGTAGAAGACCCACAGTAAGTAAAATGGGTCAGAAAGAAGAGAGGGTTCCAGGGAGGAGACAAGCCCACAGGAGTCACATTCACAACATACAAAGTAAGAAACACAGACAGAGACAACCTGCTGGCCTTTCCAACCCAGCTATCCAGTGACCAACAGAATAACACGTAGATACAGAGGAAATGAGAACGCACATATATACGAAAGCACACAATTTGATGAAAAAGCTGGTGGCCTACAGTGCTGCACACAGGTAATACATAGTAAACGACAATTCATATTAGGGTATGATTAAATCATTTATTTTAAAAATTCATTCTTTTTAAAGGCCTACCAAACCTAACAGGAATAAGATACTATTAATATGTTTTTGATTTACAAAATCTACGATGACTCTATCATCTTTTCAAAAACCAGCTTTCTTCTTCCCCCCTGCCTTCTCCCAATGCAAATTAAGTCTTACCTGCCTCCTTCAAAGCGACTGATGAGATCTGATACCTTACTGGGTTTTTCTTTTGAGACACAAGAAGCAGAGGCAGGTTTAACTTCCTCCATCCTTGGTTTTACACTAGGTAAAGCTTTATGCCTGGGGGTTTGGTGTATATTGGATGAAGGTGAATTCTGCAGGTGTAATGGCTTTGGAGGCACTGTAGAAAAAGAATAGAATTCAGTATTTCACCGATATTTTGTTCTTTAACAATAAAAATTCTAGTGTTCTGGGTGCAAAAATCCCCAGCGTCATCGCAAACTATTGTAAAGGGGGTATGTAAAACTTTAAACTGAACCATAACCAAAGGACCTTTGTTTATTTTGGACATTTGCTTTGTGTCCTGTGGAAATGCCATCTCCAAATTTAAGTGGTTCTTTTGATTTTAGTTCTTAACTGTGGCATTATTAAGCATCTAGGAATCTACATAAGTCTACGGCATTCCAAACTCTGTTACAGATAACACAGCAGTTATTCATCTAAACAGGGAAAAGAAGGTGCTAAATTTGAAACTAAATCCCAGAGATACACTGTTTGCAACAAAATAGATTTTCAATATTAGACCAATAACAGATACTAGAATCGACAGATACTAAGTTAAACAACATAAAAGCCAACAAAACAACAAACAACAGTAATATAATGTTACATTAATACAGCATCTTCTCATTTAACAAAAGCACTTTATCCCAGTCTGAGCAAGAGCGAGACCCCGCCTCTACTAAAAATAGAAAGAAAGTAATCGGACAACTAAAAATATACAGAAAAAATTAGCCAGGCATGGTGGCACATGCCTGTAGTCCCAGCTACCCGGGAGGCTGAGGCAGAAGGATTGCTTGCACCCAGGAGTTTGAGGTTGCTGTGAGCTAGGCTGACGCCACGGGCACTCGCTCTAGCCCGGGCAACAAAAGTGAGACTCTTGTCTCCAAAAAAAAAAAAAGGCACTTTATCTCATTTGATCTTAGGTAAAATCTTATACTTTATAGTTCTCTGAGGTAGGTACTATTATTTGCCTCTTATGCGTATGAAGGTTTAGAGGGGTTAAGTGATTCGCCCGGGGCAACAAGGCTAATCTGATTTTATGACTGGTACCCAGACTCTAGCTCCTTCTATCATCAGCACTGCTCCCCATCATTAATCCAGCAAAAGGCAGTGGAGGGACAGAGAGGTTCTATTATTGTTGTCTGCTACATTATATAGTTAGTGCTTTGGGTTTGGATATTTGTTCCCTCCAAACTTTATGTTGAAATCGGGTCTCCCGTGTTGGAGGTCGGGCGTAGTGGGAGGTGTCTGGGTACTGGGGCAGGTCCCTTATGAAGGGATTGGTGCCATTCTCGCAGTAGTGAGTTTGTTCTCTAGTTCCTGTGAGAGCTGGTAGTTAAGAGTCTGACACCTAGCCCCACCCTCTTTAGCTTCCTTTCTAGCCATGTGATCTCTGCACAGGCCGGCTTCGCAGTGCCTTCCACCTCGGGTGGAAGCAGCCTGAGGCCCTAGCCAGAAGCCAAAGAGATGCTGGCACTCTGCTTCCTGTACAACCAACCTGTAAAACCATTAGCCAAATAACCTTTTCTTCTTTATGAATTACCCAGCCTCAGGTATTCCTTTACAGAAACACTAAACAGACTAAGACCCTTGGCTTGCATCAATATACCCCACATCATTTGCTTACTTAATGAGTCCTTCACTCAATTACCACAATAGGAATAGGTCACTTCATGAAATACTAAAATTTTCAGAATTTCCCCAACAGACTGTAGATGAGAAAACACAATACACCATAAGCATGTAATCAGTGCAGGAATTACTTTACTTTTGAAAACCAATACTTTTCTTTGAGATTAACATGCAAAGTAAAAGATTATACCATGTATGGTTTTTTTCCACAGCTGGTTTTGGCAGATCAAATAGAATCATCTCTTTTTTTTCCTTCTTTAAATTCTTCTTTTACTTTATGGAAGAAGGGTGAGGAATCATGTCTCCTAATTACATGCCCCATTTTCCCCCCTGCTGGTTACCCTGGTTTTCAGTTATCTCATCTCTTTTATAAACTCAGCTAGCTGACAGCTGCCTGATGCTCACTGGCCTAGATTTCATCATTTTGGTGCCAGTTACCAATTTATTACAGGGTAGGAAAAAAAAAATCACAATGAACTACAAGTGGAGCAATTAATTCACTGACATCTCTTTTAATACAAACAAGAAGAAAATCCCAATGAAAAACTGGTATGCTTTTTTTCATGAAAATGATATTTTCCAAGTTTTGTTCAGGGGGATGATTAGTGTAGAATCAATTGGGAAGGAAAGGACTTATATAAGATTAATATTTGTTAACTTTAAGGGAAAAACTCCTGTGTAGAATAAATAAGTACTAAAGTAACAAAACAGGAAAATCTCCCACCAATAAAAAAAAATTGACATTTAGAATAATTTCAATGTTTTTAACTGGAATATTGAAAGAAGTGAACATATTCTCTATAATTCTATGTACTAAAATTGTTACGAAATAACTCCTCCAAACCTAGAGTTTATTCACTGAACGTTCCTTATTTATTATGTGCCAGATGCTGGAAACACTCAAATAATACAGATCAGCCAGATTCTCAGAGATGACTCCACTGCCTTTCAATTCTAAATTATGCCCATCTCTTAAACTATTTCATAGCATTGTGTACTTTTTCTCCAAAGTACTTATAATAATTTATTATGTAATAATTATTAAGTAGGATTAAAATAATAAAGTGACAATAAAATATTTTTTTCATTTATTTTATTTTATTTTATTTTATTTATTTATTTTTGAGACACAGTCTGGCTCTGTTGCCTGGGCTAGAGTGCCGTGACATTGGCCTAGCTCACAGCAACCTCAAACTCCTGGGCTCAAGCAATCCTTCTGCTTCAGCCTCCCGAGTAGCTGGGACTACAGGCATGCGCCACCACGCCTGGCTAATTTTTTCTATATATGTGTTTTTAGTTGTCCAGATCATTTCTTTCTATTTTTTTAGTAGAGACGGGGTCTTGCTCTTGCTCAGGCTGGTCTTGAACTCCTGACCTTGAGCGATCCACCTGCCTCGGCCTCCCAGCGTGCTAGGATTATAGGAGTGAGCCACCGTGCCTGGCCAACAATAAAATCTTGAATATATTATAGATTTAAAGCTTTTTCCTCCACAAGCCTAGAATTTCCCTGATATGACAAAAATCTCAAGATGATATATGAATGGCTAAAGTGTTAGAGATATCTTAGAGGAAAATTCTGTTCTTTTATCATTTATAATGTAATAAAAATAACATGTATTTTGCTCAAAAGGTGTCACTGCTGCATGAAAATGATTTTTTCAACTCTCGAAGTTAAGCAGCAACCTAGGAGCATATAATGTAGAATTCAAAGGGAAATATATTTGGTATACTGTGTACTTGTAATGCTAAAAATCCAATTCCTATTAAAAACCAAAATGTCCTGTTTCAGTTTAATACTTTGTACCCAAAGGAAATAACGACAGCAGCAGGAACAACTAAGAAATTGATAGCTCAAATTATTGAAACTAAATTTCTCTTCATGGCCACCTTTCTCAGCTTCTGCGAAACTAAAGAAACCATAGTCATCCTTTATATGTCTAAGGATTCATCTTTTTCCTTCTCACCTATATGGTCTCCAGGGATTTGCACTATGGAGTCCTATCTTCTTTCTTTTACATCTTTCCCTTCGTCAACTTTAGTCTCTTTCAGCAATGCTTTCAGCTACTGCCTCTAAGGGTGAACCCTCATGCCCAAATGAATCTCCCAATTTCTTTTAAAGGATGAGTGTCAGCATTTCCAAACGCTCCCTGGACATCTCCTCCTGGGCGTCCTATCGGCAACTCCAGCTCATTTTATTTAAAACTCAGTTTACTATCACTTCTCCCAGCACACAAGCTTCTCCTCCACCTATGCTTTCCATTTCCGTTAATGGTAACATTCATTCATCTCAGAATCACTCATTCACTAAATGTATATTTAACACTGGCTATGGACCAGACAGTGTTCTAGGAATTGCGGATCTGTTCCTTGCTCTCATGGATGTGCAGCCCAGTGGGGAAAGTCCTCTCTCCCTCTGGAGAAAGCAGCAAGATCAATCAGCAATGTCTGCCCTGGGTATGAAATGGGAGACTATCTGCTATTATTGCTTTAAAATTACCCTAATAGTTAAAAACTCTCTCATATAATGTGTAACCAAGAATATGAAGGGTGGTGGAATATGTCCCCTCAAATATGCCACTTTGGAATAAGGATTATTTTGACCAAAAGGGACTTGAAAAACAGCAGGTGCAAGAAGGGTGCTCTGACCTTCTGCTTTTTCCTGAAAGCAAAAGATAAAAGCTTCCATATAGAAGATGTCATCCCTATAAAAGAAGGAAATAACAGCGTTATTACCATTGATGGGGCGTTCAGGCTGAGAAAAATGTGTACAAATAAACCTTATTAAACTAACCCATAAGATAACTTCCTAGTGACTTTTCCCCCATTAAATGAGGAAAAGCTCCTTTGTCTTCTCACATTTTCAAAATGTTCTACTCTTTGTCCAATTTGGCATATAAGCATTCAGCTCTACCTGTTTCTTTGAGTGTTCATTTTTCTTGTGGAGATTCCCATGTATATGTTAAAAAAAAAATTAAAACTTGTTTTTCTCTTGCTCATCTGTTTTATGCCAGTTCAATTCTTCTACCTAGCTAGAGACCCTAAAAGGATAGAGGAGAAAATTTCCTCTTCTACACGTGTATAAGAAAGATCGTGAATTAGAAAGGACCAGTAAATCCTTTACATAGTAATATAATCCAGGTTGTTAAGAATCAACTATAAAACTAAAAAGAAACTTAAAATCTAGAGCTAAACAGCTGGGCATGGTAGCTCACACCTGCAATCCTAGCTGTCTGGTAGGCTGAGAGGTGGGAGGATTGCTTGAGCTCAGGAGTTAGAGACCAGCCTCAGGAAGACAGAAACACCAGCTCTACTAAAAATAGAAAAAATTAGCCAGGTGTGGTGGTGCATGCCTGTAGTCCCAGCTACTCGGGAGGCTGAGGCAGGAGGATCACTTGAGCCCAGGAATCTGAGGTTGCTGTGAGCTAGGCTGATGCCATGGCACTCTAGCCTGGGCAACGGAGTGAGACTCTGTCTCAAAAAAAAATAAAATAAAATCTATAGCTAAAGAAATCATGATTTTATAAAGCACACAAATAGTCAATGTTTTAGAAGGTTGGGTTTTTTTCAAATTAATTCTACAATGGAAAAAAGATTATAAGTTGTAGGCAATATTCTAAGGACACAGTTTATTATTAGTCTCTATTAGTATTGGAGATTATGAGAATGGAAAACTCTGAAGCTCCAATTTCTCTGCATCTTCTTTTAATATTTCAATTATTTATTTAGATTTTTTTCTTTTTTCAGATACTGTATTACATCTAGACATCAATAATATGACATTTAAAACAAGCAAAACCATTTCCAGATTTAGGTTTCACACTCTACCAACAGTGTAGCATACACCTACAATCTTTCCCTATTTCGTTGATAAGCTTTTTATAGCAGTAAGATTTTCAGGTAAAAGATACTCTACTCTGAATTTAAAATGTCTACTACAACATTTTTCACTGAATGAGAACACCTACATACATTCTGCTAGGATATGAACACTTGCAGAATAATGTTACTAAGAAGCTGATTATATACATCTAGATCTAAAGGAAAACAACATTTCTATTGGAAAGCCACGACCGTAGGTTGTTCATTTTCTTTTGAAAAAGATTTCTTGGGAACCTTCTTTATACCTGCCTCATCTCTACTCTCCCACCGCCATGCAGCCTAGATTCCAGCCACATTGAATTGCATACTGCATTGTAAGCTTCCTAGGTTTTGCTCCGGCCCTCAGACTTGAACACACCATGAATGTCCCTTGCAATCTCATTGGTCCACTTGGCAAACGCCCATACTTCCTACGAAGCTCACCTCAGTCATCAACTCTTTTTAAAAGATTTACCTGACTCGTCCACCCCTAAACTTCCCTTGTCCTCTCACCCTCCCTTAAAAATCTTCACACATCCTTCTCAACTAATGTCTGTCACATTGTTTTGTAATAATTTAGAACCATGGTTCCTTGATGGACAGGAAAGGAGTCTTACTAATCTTTATTTCGGTCTGTCTCTTCTAACCATCTGATTATATGTTAAGTAAGGTTCAAGTCTTAAGGAAAATCACTATTTCACAAAACTGATTCATCATTTAATCTTATTTCTCCAACTAAAGACTGAAAAAATACATACTTTAGCACACTTTGAGGGTAAGTGTTTAGAGAAGGATTTAAAAGCATGCTACATAGAACCACCCCATCTGTGAAAGCACTTTGTAACTGCACAAGATTAACACATATAAGACTTATCTATTTTTAAGATAGCCATGTAACATCTCTGTGGAATTTCATGGTAGGATACAAGGTTTCAAGACACAGTAATGCCCTTAATCTGCCCCTCTCCCCTTCAGCCCTCCTTGTCACTTCTACAATGCTCTGTGAAGAAATGGAGCGTATAGACCCAGAAGACTTTTGTATTATATGAAAGAAAGGAATAATTAGAATAAAGAACTCCTATATATTATTAACTAAAAGAGCCAGCAACCCAAAGGCTGTAAATAGGAAAAAGTGTTCACCCTCATTAATAATCAGGGAAATACAAATTAAATCCATAATACAATACCATTTTGTCCACATCAGACTGACCAAAAATTCTAAATCTGACAATACCAAGTGAAAGTGAGATATGAAGCAATGTGGACACTCATACATTTCTGGCGAAAATATAAATTGATAAAAACCACTAAGAATTTAGCATTTTCAAATACATAGCAATTTTTATACATTTATATAGGGCTTTGTTTTCACTTTTTCATTAATTCAACAAATATTTACCGAAAACCTATTAAGTTCTAGGTACTTTGGTTTATCAATGAGCAAAAGGAAAAACAATAAACAAAAAAAAAATCACAAGTAAACCACACACCAGAAGGAAGTAAGTGCTAGGAGAAAAAGGGAGGAGTTAAAAGAACAAGGTAAGTAAGAGCCAGACGTGGGGGTTTGAGGGCAGATTTTGTATTAAACACAGTGTTCACAGTGGGCCTCTTTGAGAAGAGGGGGTTTGAACAAGACTCGGAGAAGTTGAGGGAATTATTCGGGGAAACCAGTCCACCAGGTAGAGTGAAAGCCAGGGAGGCCTACAGTCTGGAGACCAATGTGACCAGAGCCGAATGAGCAAGTGGGCAAAAAGTAGGTACTGAGGTCAGAGAGGGTGAAAGGGGCAGCCTTGCAAAAATAACAGGAAAATATCTAATTCTGCAATTTCTTAGCAACAGTTAAAGATCAATCCCATGAGTTCTCTCACTAACAGGCACCCTGCAGGAGTCCTATTTTGCACAATTTCTGAAAAGAGATGAACAGATGGAAAAGAAAAGTAAATCTTTCTCTTTAAAATTGTTTTTTTGAGAATCTGATTTTACAGACTTCCTGAGTAAACAGCAGGAGAACAAGCTGCAGCCTCAACCATATCTCAAGGGCAGAGTCACATCTCCTGTGATAACCTGTCTCCAAGGAAAGATGGGGAAACTAACTCTTGGACTTTAACAGCCTGCCCCATCCTGCTTTTATTATCAATTGACAACCATCACTTTTTTTCCTCTTCACTCCCCTTTAAAATCAGCAAGCCACTTGGTCTCAGAGCTGGCACCTCCCTTCTCTTTCTTTGGGATGCCACTGCTGGCTCCCTGCTCTCTTCCCCCCATCTCTCTCTCCTCTAAGAAGATAAAATAAACTTTTTTTACTTTTATATATCCTAATCTCTGCATGAGAAATCCTTCTCTCCCCACACTGTGAGCACCTACTAAGCTTTCCATCCTAACAGGGGGCCTGATAGTGTAGCATCTGTGGACCACTGTAGGGACTTGGACTTTGTGCAAAATGAGAAGTCACTGCAGAGTTCTGAGCAGAGATGTGACGTGATATGACTTGACTTACAACTTAACTTCACTCTGTCTGCTGTGTTGAGGATGTAGGGAGGAGCAGGGTAGGAGCAGGGAGAACAATTAAGAGTTACCATGGAAATCCAGAAAAGAGATAATGGTGCTTAGAAGGAGGCAGTGAGAAACAATTGGACTCTAGCTATAATTTAAAAGTAGATTTCCCAATCAATTAAACGTAAGGTATGAGAGAAGAGGGGAATCCAGGATGACTGAGACCTTTGGCCTGAACCACCGGGAGGATACAATGGTCATCAGCTGACACAGCAGGTAGAGCGATGTTTGGAGAGCGAGATCGGTAGCTCTGTTTTCCAGACGCTAAGTTTGTGATATCTATTTGACTATAAATAAAATGGGCCTGGCTGGGCATAGTGGCTTACACCTGTAATCCCAGGAATTTGGGAGGCCAGGAGATCACGACCAGACAGGGCAACATAGCAAGACCCTATCTCTAAAAATAT
>NW_012140524.1:1383621-1421028 GCF_000956105.1 Propithecus coquereli
AATTTATAAGTATAAAAAGTGATTACTGAAAATGAAAAGAGAAATTGCCAGTTTAATTTTGGTGATTATCAGTAGACTTCAATTACTCTTATTTTAATAAATATGGAAAAAGTTGGCAAAATATAAATGCATTATAAACTTATACTTTTAAAAGAATGGATCATTACACATAAACTGCTTTACTTTAGAAGCAAATGAATAGGCTTAAATGCTCTACATTTACATAAATTATCCAAACAATAGTGTGGCTTTTTAAGTTCATAAAACTTTTTACAACATATTTAGATTTAATGATGGAGACATTATGTGACAATGTGCACTCTGCCAAAGTAATCATGAGCTATGGAGAATGTTGTCGATCAAAGCTCTTAAGAGAAAAAGAACTATTAGCTTTAATTGCTAAAGAAGCTATTTTGAGTTATGTGTAGCATGGCAGTATTAAAAGTGGTGAACAAGAAGAAAGACTTATGTTTGAGGCTGCTCAGTAATTTGTTTCACTGGTAGGATTGGTATGAAGTGAATAAACCATTGTTTTCCAAGGCCTTAGGGTATTTTCTGTAGCTGCAGCAAAACAAGCTCCGACTATTGAATAAATCCATTTCAAAATCTACATACTCCACTTTAGATCCAAATCCAAATTTATCTAATCTCTAATCTAAAATTTAGCTCTTTCACCTTTTAAAAACCTATAAATAATTCTTCAAAAATATTTATATCTTGGTAATTAATAAACGCAAACATAAACCCTATATTGTTCCAGACACATAACTGCATAATCACCACTACTAAAGGTATGCAATACGCTCTCCTTTTAGAATTCCCAAAATAAATCATAGCTATGGTCACATTAGCCATCCACATAAGAAAGAAAAACCCAAGATTTAATTACGTGCTTTTTAAAGGATCTAGATCCGAGCACTATTTATGTTAAAGTTTGTATTCTTTGTTTTGGGGGGCTGTCCTGTGCATTGTTGGATGCTGAGCAGTACCCCCATCCTCTACTGACTAGATGCCAGCAGCAACTCCCACAAGCCATGTCAAGCCAAAATGTCTCCAGATACAGCCAATGTCCCACGGAAGGTGGGGGGAGGGGGTGTGCATGGGCAAAATTGTCTCCAGTTGGAAACTACTAATCTAGGATATGCATCTTCAATTAAATTAAAATTATATTATGGATACACTGCTTCAGCAACCTCACCATTCACAACTTGCAAGCGATCTGCAATGGGCTGGGAATAAAGGTGTCAGTGTGATAATCCCTTGCTCCATGTAGGAAGCCCTCATTAGCACCCCGTTCTCTTCTCTGCCCCAAGGCACTCAAATGTTCTTAAGAGTCTGGAGAAATTGAGAGTAGCTTCTCTCCACTGAAGGTAGGAAACACTTACTATTGGTCAGTAAGTCGATCAACAGTAGCCAATCTGTTTGGCAGCTCATCTGACAATACTAAGAGGTAGCCTCATTTCGGGGATATTGCTCTCTGTATGGTACACATTCAAAGTTTTAAACAAAGAGTAGCAGAAACAAAGTGGGAGAAATGTGGCAGTGTAGCAAGTTTATGGATGACCTCCTATGTGCTATGTGAGGGGATACAGTAGTGCAAAAGACAAGAAAAAACTGAGTTAGATGAGTAAAATATATAGTAGGTCAGATTTTAATGCATGAGAAAAAATAAAGTTGGGATGGGGTGCTACAGTCTGAATGTTTGTATCCTCCAAAATCCACGGTGACACGCTCACCCCCAGGGTGACAATGGGTGGAGATGGAACTTTTGGGAGGTAATTAGGTCATGGGGCTGAGTGAGCCCTTGTGAATTGGATTAGTGCTCTTTATTTTTTTATTTATTTGTTTATTTTTGAGACAGAGTCTCACTGTGTTGCCTGGGCTAGAGTGCCACGGTGTCATCCTAGCTCACAGCAACCTCAAACTCCTGGGCTCAAGCGATCCTCCTGCCTCAGCCTCCCAAGTAGCTGGAACTACAGGCATGTGCCACCATGCCTGGCTAATTTTTTCTATGTATTTGTAGTTGTTCGATTAATTTCTTTCTATATTTAGTAGAGATGGGTCTCGCTCTTGCTCAGGCTGGTTTCAAACTCCTGAGCTCAAACAATCCGCCCGCCTTGGCCTCCCAGAGTGCTAGGATTACAGGCGTGAGCCACCTCGCCTGGCCTGGATTAGTGCTCTTTAAAAGAGGCCCCAGAGGCCGGGTGCGGTGGCTTGCGCCTGTAATCCTAGCACTCTGGGAGGCCGAAGTGGGTGGATTGCTCAAGGTCAGGAGTTCGAGACCAGCCTGAGCAACAGTGAGACCTCGTCTCTACTAAAAAACAGAAAGAAATGATCTGGACAACTAAAAATATATATATAAAAAAAATTAGCCGGGCATGGTGGTGCATGTCTGCAGTCCCAGCTACTCGGGGGGCTGATGCAGAAGGATCGCTTGAGCCCAGGAGTCTGAGGTTGCTGTGAGCTAGGCTGACGCCACGGCACTCTAGCCCGGGCAACAGAGCAAGACTCTGTCTCAAAAAAGAAAAAAAAAAAAAAGAGGCCCCAGAGAAAACTCTCATCCCTTTCAGTCTGTGAGGTTATAGTGAAAAGATGGCATCTACAAACCAGAAAGCAGGCCCTCACCACACACAGACTCTGCCTGTACCTTGATCTTGGACTTTCAGCCTCCAGAACTGTCAGAAATAAATTTCTGTTGTTCATAAGCTATCCAGTTTATGGTCTTTTGTTATAGCAACCTGAACGAACTAAGATATAGGGCAATATAAAATATCAGTAGTTAAGAGGGGGTTAAAATGGGTGCCAGGGAAGGGCCAAAAAACCAGTAAAAGTATTTTGAAAAAGAAGCATAAAGTACTGTGTAATTTATTTAATATCTGGAAATATTTCCTTTAGCTAGAAAATTGTATATAATTAATCCATATTTAAGATAAGTAAATATATTCAAACAGCAATATTACTACAGAACTGCAAAACCAAGGTCAAGTATTGTCTCCCTAAAGAATGAGATTATTTTGGCACACAGTGGCTTAGAAAGGACACTGCTGTGATTTATCTCAATATACTGACTGTGAAAAACAATGAAGTAATGCAATGCATCTTCCAAAAAAAGGCTTTTTAAGTAATGAAATTCCTCTTTTGCAATTACATAAACTAGAATTCTATTCATCTTTTATATTCTTACCTCATATTTGATCTTTGTCAACTCAGGTCTAATGAGCAAGATGGAATTTTGTATTTTGGAAATAAAATGGCTTAAATAATGGTCCAAAAAATTTCTATGTTGATATTCACATCAATGTTATAAAGGAGCAGTATGGTCAAAAGAAAAAGTTATAAGGTCCTGAATAAGCTACTCATTTAAATCACCCATTATTTGACATTATTTGATAGTGATACTCCATACCACCACGAATGTAGCTAGTAGCAAAAACAAGAAGACCAATATCCCATAATATAGAAGATTCAATTTTAAACTCGTTTTAAAATTCTTTCAGAGGCCAGGCACGGTGGCTCACACCTGTAGTCCTAGCACTCTGGGAGGCCGAGGCGGGCGGATCGTTTGAGCTCAGGAGTTCAAGACCAGCCTGAGCAAGAGCGAGACCCCGTCTCTACTAAAAAATAGAAAGAAAGTACTTGGACAGCTAAAAATATATAGAAGAAATTAGCCAGGCATGGTGGCACATGCCTGTAGTTCCAGCTACTTGGGAGGCTGAGGCAGAAGGATTGCTTGAGCCCAGGAGTTAGAGGTTACTGTGAGCTAGGATGACGCCGTGGCACTCTAGCCCGGGCAACACAGTGAGACTCTGTCTCAAAAAAAAAAAAATTCTTTCAGAAATTCTTAAAACATAAAACTTTAAAGAATAACACCAGTTCTCTTATAATGCATTCTCCATAACACTTTTTTCTTAGCAAGAACAGGAAAGAGATCAAACTATATACAAAATAGAAATTGATTTCTCCGAAGTGTAGTAATCCTAAAACTGCCCAGTATTGTTTCTTGGCTGAATGTTCAGCATTCATTGTAAATGAAAATCTAATAGGAAGAAACTATACATTACACCATAGGGTAGCTTAGCTTTCGTGTTACATTTCAAAAGGTCTTGCTCTCTCTATCATCCAAATGATAATTCTGTGCTTCACAAAGTTAATATCCAGTTCACTGGAAGTTTCTTTGTAAAAGGAAATAGTCACTAAATAAACAGTCAAAGCTCTTTACTGTCGTATTTTTTTCTTTCCCCTTCGTGGCCACTGAATCCTGAGGCAGGGATTGCTTACTTTCCATTTCTGTGGATGACCTTACCGAAAGACGTTTTCAAGGCCTAGTTCCTTAACATTATCAAAGAACGTTCTCATTAAGTATGTTAAATGCTGTTTCAGAATTATCTGTTTCACGATTCTTAGACATCTAGCAAGTCATTTCTTCCTGATGGTAGTCCCAAACACATTTATTACCTAGACAGTAAGTCAGGCCCTGTGCTAAGTCTGGCACAATGCATAAAGAGATCACAGTCCCATAATAAAACGTGCAATCAATTTCAGCAACATGAAAGGACCCATAATAGAGAAAAGTATAAGTTGTTTCGGGAGCAGAGCAAATACCAACCTCTGCCTGAGAAGGCTGACAGATTGACTCTTCCCTAAAAAATGATATATGCAATTCTACCCTCTTATAGCTCAAAACTCTTTCTCTGTGCTCATCATTTTTCTGTATCACCTTCATCAGTCAACAAAGCACCTGCCCCAATCACAAACCCCCAATAGGCAAACCTTGTGGCTTCGGACTTGCAGTCGTGTGTTTCGCTGGTGTTTTCCCATTTATTCCCTGAGCCTCTTCATCAGATACATTTTGATCAACCAGCGTGGTTGTGCTGGTTGTGGGACAAAGTGGAAGGATAGTGACCTCTGGACAGGTACTGCTGCCTGTGAGAGTTCAAAAAGAAAGGACAGGTAAGAATGGAGGCAGAGCACAACTCGGTTTTGTGGGTTAAATTTCTCCTGACCCCATAAAACAAAAACAGTCACAGTTATAAGACTAAGCATAGAAATAAATTTCCCATGTGAGCTGGACTTGACAAAGGGCTTTCCTGGGAAAGAGCTCATTCCATGTGCCTTAGGAACCTTATAATGCATGCTGACAGAAGATTGCCGCACACCCTCCTCCCTTCCTAGCAGGGCCACTGAAAGGGCAGAATGCAGCTGCCGCAATGTAGGTGAAGGAGAGGACAGGAAGCCCCCGCACTAATCTGTTAAAAGTGTTCCTTTCCACTGTCCAGTCAGTCGCCAATCATCCAGCAACTCAAAAGAACAAAGCAGGAAAGCACCAACGTGACAGCTGACCTAAAGACTCCAGAAGAATGGCTCTGTTAGAAAAGTACAAATACACACGGGCGCCTGCATGCGCACACACAACCTCTCGCCCGCTAGCTTACTCGGCCTACACATCAACATCCATGACATAAGCTAGTGGTGACCCCAGTTTTCCGAAGAAAGAATCGTAAGCTTGTACAGATAACACAGCCATGTTTGTTTAGAACTCAAAACCCCAAAATATTCTCTAAAACAACACTGAAATACATCATGAGACATAGATGATGGGAAAAGATTAAATTTTTTGTTCAATTTCGGATGTAAGAAGTTATATGTTGAATTTCAGAGACTTTTTAGAGTCATAAGTCAGAGGCTTTTTAGAATTATAAGTCAGTATTTTCTCTTTATGATGCATTTTAAATCTTCTTCTCTTTTGGTTGACCTGGTGATATTGACCATACTGGACTCTGCTTAAGAGAAAATAAAATTTCCACCAGGAAGTTTACCGTAACTGAATCAAAGTATGCAATTTACGGAACTATCATTTGGTTAACAAAGAGTTTCATTTTTATAGACTCCAAATATTTAAGAGAGAACTATTAAGAGATTTTTTTAAAAAGCTTTATTATTCAAAACAAGGAAAGCTAATTTTAAAAAACCCAATCAACTGTCTGTTGAGTCAAAAAACTCCCTCTAATCCAGCTGATTATTAAATAATATTGATTAAAAACAATACTGCTTTATTTTTTGTGCTCCCCTCAAAATTTATCTTGTTAAAACAGACTTTAGAAAGTATTAACAGTTACAAGGGTTGTGTGAGAAGTTATTTGAGAGCCAGTGCTAAAACAGAAATTAAATGGGTTTTCATCAGACACCCTTCTGCTAAAATGGCATATCTATCAGCTGAATCAAGCATTGTTTAGCAAAATATAACAAAGGTCTAGAAAACAAGAGTTATGCAAAATTATTTCACAAAATATTAAACTTATAAAGAAATAAAAGCTCAACTCTAAATGTATGCGCTTATTTACCTTCCTAGAAAAACTGTGTGAGGGAGGCAGAGTATATCCCTAAAATCCACAGCCTATCATGCAATCACTTAGCTTTCTACGGGGATTTGTATGTTTTTTCCACGGTGATCCCAAGAATGGCTTAGTATCATAAAAGCCACCTGCTAGGGTCTAGTGAAGGATGGCTTTGGGGCAGAAAAGTAAAGCATCATAACTCAACTACACACCAAAGGAAGAAACTGTAACATAATCGTAAAATGAAATCAAGAATGCAGATTTAGCATCAGTTTATAGGGGAAAGCAACAATAAAACAATAAAAAGAGGGCGGTTAATAGGTTAAATGAGAAAACAAATTGAGCCTTTAAAAAACAGATCACCACTATTACATATTAAATTATGAAACAAGTTTAATAATTAGTCTATTTAGAGAAAAAACATGTCTTACATAAATATTAACTTGAAATTGAAAACTATTTAGAACTTAACTTCTAGATAGCAAACTTCCAGGGTATGGTGGGTTTTACAAGAGTCATATTTATAGAAAATGTCTTTCACGAATGTGCCAAAATACCTGCAATAAGAGATCAACTATGCATCTAATTTCTTATAAATCCATCAAAGTCATGATTACAGATCTTTTGCCAGTGGAAAACTTCATTTCAGATAATTGTTTAAAACACGTCTCCAAACTTCATCCACTATCACAAAAGCATGAAAACATTGTGAATGACACAGAGAATATTTACATTTTTAAAGGGTTGTTTAAAAAAACAAAAAAAGCAATACAAATATACAACAGAGATCATTTGTGGCTGCAAGGCCAAAAATATTTACTATTTGGTCCTTTACAGGAAAAGTCCTGCTGACCACTGGTATAGGTCAAACATACCATGGCAAAAGAAGTTTGTCTAAAAGAAGCACTATTCCATTAAACACTTCATCTCCTAACATCTTGGATACTAGCAATAAAAAGTAAATCTTTTTGCTTGTTTATGACTCACTCAGGCTACTCATATTAGGAAATAGTCCTTATTTGCATAACAGGGAATTGAAACCAAAATTGTAATCAGACAGTCTACCGACTCAGGAAATTTTACATTAACTATAGGGGCTGTTAGATTCCAAATTATCAGGAACCAATAGTAGTGACTGACAGTTATAAACAGTTATGTCAGGCACAGATGTAACTAATTACAGTATGTTAGCATGGGCAGGGGAGGTGTTCCATTTAAATACTATCTCCTCTTAATGACTGGTAATCTTTTTAGCCCTTGATACTACCCATTTTGCACTCTGTTTTCGGGTTACTCACTTATGCTTGCTGGGTCATATATCCTGCAGGAAATACCTAGACATATACTAACCACAGACATTCTCAATCATCCCCATCTTTTGGCTGCATAAGCCTCCCTTTTCCAACTGGAGAGGTTGCTAACATGGCTTAACTTTACCTGTCCTTTTTGCATTTCGGTAGTCATGCATTATGCCCTGACCGGTTAGGGTAACTTTGGACTACTATTAATATTTACAGAACTGTTTGGGGCTCTCATATTCTACCAAAACATTATTGAATGGCTCTTTCACATTTTAAGGTTGGGCTCTCTCTTTGGCCATCCATTCCAAAAGAAAGTCCACTCAGTTCTCCGATTCTTCAGGCCTGACCTCTTGTCACCAGTGTCTATGACCTCAGATCACATCTTTATGGTCTTCCTTATGTCCCTGGTTATACCACCACATTTGTCCACACATTTCTCCCAACTGCACCAAGTCTAGCCCAGAGGATCTAGATGGACTCCAGCCCCTGGGACAAGAGGATCTCTTGGATTTAAGAAGGCAGAAGTAGTTTTCTAGGGAAGATGATCTTTTTGGGTACAAATTGTCCAGAAGGATAAAGATACTTAAAGTAAAACAAAATAAAAGCCACTCTACTTTGAAATAACGTTAGATTTAGAGAGGAGTTGTACCCCAATCCCCCTAATGTTAGCATCTCATATAACCATGGTATATTTATAAAAACATTGGTACAATACTAAACTATGGACTTTATTGAGATTTCATGAATTTTTCCACTAACATCCTTTTTCTGTTCAATCCAGGATATCAAGTTCCATTTAGTTATCACTGTCTCCTTAGTTACTCCAATCTGTGAGAGTTACTTAGACTTTACTTGGTTTATATGACTTCGGAACTTTTGAAAAATACTGGTCAGGTATTTTGTATTATATCCCTCAAACTGGGATTCTCTGTTATTTTCTCATTATTGGACTGGGGTTATGGATTTGGGAGAATATCACAGAGGCAATGCACGCATCTCACTTCATTTTATCACTGCCTGACAACAACATCATTATCATGTGACGTTAACCTTGGTCACTTGGTAAGGTGGTGTCTGCCAGGTTTCTTCACTGTAAAACATTCTAGTTATTATAAGACATTTTGCAATAGTCTTTTCCTATCATAACTTTAAAAACTCCATTTGTCCCCTAGATTGCAGATCATATCTCCCAGGTGCTAGCTAAAATACCTAGATTAAGAAATCAACTGCCTTTTTTTTTTTTTTTTAAATGAAGTCCTTACAAAACTCATGGTTTACAATTGTGTGGGAGGATGGCTCAAGCCCAGGAGTTTGAGGTTACAGTGACCTACGATCACATCACTGCATTCTAGACTGGGCGACAGAGCAAGACCCTGTGTCTTAAAAATAAATAATAAAATAAAATAAAATTCTCCAACGGCCCCACATTTTACTGAGAGTAAAATCTCAAGGCCTTACAGTGATATGCAGGCTCTACATGATCCAGCCTTTGTCCTGGTACCACTCTGACCTTATCACCTACTTTATCACCCCTTCTCATTCTACTGCACTCATGCTGGCTCCCTGTTGTCACTGAACAGGCCAAGCCGCCTTAGGGCCTTTTGTCTAGCTGTTCTCGGCTTGAATGCTCTTCCCCCAGATTATTTCCTTCAAATATTGGCTCAGATTGCATCTTGTCAATACGGACTACACAGATCACCCTATTTAGTATAACTGCTATTCCTACCATGCTTTGCAGTTTATTTTTTTCCATAGCATTTAGCATCTTCTACCAAAGTACATTATTTATTTTGTCTACTTTCTCTTTTCCCTGGTTAGAAAGTAACTCCGGGGAGAAAGCAATCTTTGTTCTGACATATCCCAGAAACATCACCTGTCACACAGTAGATGCTCAATACCTATTTGTTGAATAAATGAATTCTAGAGACATGTTTTCTAAATTCCAGCCATAAGGAAATACGTAGAGCCCAATCTATACAAACTTTTAACTATTTCCATTTTTATCTAAAATCTGAAATATTCAAGGTTATTTCTACATAAATCCTAAATATTCAGAAGAAAAAAGTAAAAAGGTTTGTACTTAAATAACTTTCTTTACAACCTAGAAGGAGATTTCTAAACATCTGGAATTGTGAAACTATCCAGATGTCTGTCTCGAGGAAAATAGCAGCAGCAAAAAACATTCAGCAACTCACTGAATGTTTATTATAACCTGTAACTTTAATCACATTTACTAGAATCACTAAATAAAATGCACTATAGGCTGCTAATACTTTATACATATCACTCTGTGCTACCTAGTGTTCAAGAATGTTATACTGTCAGATAAAGCAAATAGCTTGACGTCTTTAGAGTTCAAAAGCAATATGAACTCAAAATAAGCCTTGAAGGTAGATAATTGCAGATATTCAATATTTCTAAAGATCTCCCAGTTGGAAGAGCATAAATAAGTGTAAGAGGGAACCTTTACTATTGTACCGTTCCTAAGTATATACAATGATGTGTGCATGCAATTGAGGTAAAAATGTCCAGCCTTTGAAAACAAAAATAATTCTTGAAAACAACGAACATTTTTAGACTAAAATACTCATTTTATTTTCCCAAAAGCATATTCCATAATTATTTGCTTGATTGATTTATTGACTGATTGCTATCCTGGAGGGGTGAAATGGAATACTATTGTTTGTAGCCACTGAAAAGTTATAATTCTGTTAGATTATCTGAAATACATCCGGCTATGCTAGTCCTAATTCCAATTTTGAGCAGGCAACAGTAGCTGTTACATAGCAGATGGCCTGTCACTACAGTTTAAATGCGGGCACTGTGCGTCTGAATCCCAGCTCCACCACTCACGAGGTGACCATTTGGTGTTCAATGCTGTGTATCCCTGCACAGAAGTGTTGCAAGTGCACACTTTGTGATGACTCCTGCACTGGGGCTGGTCCGTGTGCTCTGCTGTACCTTAGCATGCTGTTTTCTTAGGTACAGACCGAATTTATCACTGCATCAGGAAGGGAACTGGAGGGAGCTCTCTCACACCCCAAGCACGCACTGATGGAAGTTCCCCTTTTGGCCATGTTCTACTAAGAATGTTGGTCAAGATTACAGAAAGCGCTCGCTATTTAAGGCACACCAATTATTACTTTGTGTCTGCAGCTATGACCAAAGCGGAAGGTGGGAGTGGAGAGAAACCGCAATCAATTACACATGTTTCTTTCTGCCTGCTTGCAAAAGGCAATGCTAGCTGACACCGTCTTGAGCCGGAGGAGGTTCATAGGCTGCTGTACTTTATCTGAAAATTGTTTCCAGTTCATCTTAACACCCAGTCTTGGTCCCCTCCTTTATTGGTAAGCATAACTGCATAGAAGAGACTAGGCCATAAATGTATTAAAACACCTTGTGTTACTATAGCGCTGGTGGTGGGAAGTTGTCCATCCATACAGTCAGATAAATTCTGAATTTGAAAACAGCCATGTTTTCTGCCAGAGCCTAAGATTCCTAACAGTTTTGAGCTTTGATATTAATGAATATACTATGAAGATTTTTAAGTACATCATTATACAGCTGGGCCTTAAAATTATGTCAGATTTTCCCCATATGATCATCTGTATCAAAAGGCAACTCAGGTGCCACATACATGCATACCTAGGCGGCTTCCCTTGGTCCCCAGAGCCAGGTCATTTAGCTATGTGAATGTCAATTGTACTATTGTAGATTATTAAGCACTAAATAAACTTTTACAGCAATTTAAACAGTCTTCGAGTCACCCTTGTCATAAAACTATCATTTTCCTGGGGTCAAATCCTGCTAGGGATCAGCCGGGTGACTGACCCACTTCCTCCATACTTTGATTTCTTCATCTGTAAATGAGAATTCATACGGTCCCTAACAGTACCCACCACAGAAGGCTGTTGTGAGGATTACACTAATCCAAGTACTAAGGCAGTAGCCAGCACATGGCAAACCCTGTATAACTATTTGCTATTATTACTGCTTGTATAACACTCACTGCTGCATGATGCCAGGGTGGTGATCGGGGCACCAGATCCTTAGTCTCTGCTCCTCCAGCCTTTCGAGACCCCCACCTCCTCCAATGCCTGTGCCACATGCTTCTATTTGCCCTCATTACTGCCCGAGGTGTATTTTCCTACCACCTGGCCCTTGCTCATGCTACTGCACAGCACCTGCCGTTTGCTTCAGTGCCCAATCCCTCCGCTAACTCTCTGGGATTACAAATAGACTATTATGAATAAATACTGTCAAATCGTGACTTTTTCACAAATTAATACAGTAATGAATTATTCACAAGTATACAGACCTCGTACATCAAGCATGAATCTCTTATTCAATAAAAATGATAACAGCATCAGTAAAGAAAAAATGATGTCTGGCAATTGATACAGAGCAGAATTTACCACAGATAATTCAAGTCCCTGGTGATTTAATTATTATTCTCCACATTATCGTCTTCACAGTATTGCATTATTGTAAGTGTGTGCTCTGGATTCCGTAAACTTTTTTCCTTTTTCCTGTGTTTGACATTTCTGCATTTGCTACTATCACAATTGCTAGTTTTTGATACTACATCATTTTCTGAAAAGTATGTTTAAGTGCCTATGACCACTTTAAAAAATGTCTTCTGCAGAAATTTGGATAGAACTGGAGACCATTATCCTAAGTGAAGCATCTGAGGAATGGAAAAACAAACACGATATGTTCTAATAGCTGGGAGCTAATCGATGGGCACACACAGGCACAAAGATGTAAAGGTCACTGGAAATCAAAAGGGGGTAAGGGTAAAAACCAACCTGTCAGGTACAATGGATACTATTCAGGTGACGGGCACACTAAAAGCCCTGATTTCAGCATTATAAAAGGAATCCATGTAACAAAAACATCTGTACCTCCTTAATATTTTGACATAAAACCTCAATATTTAATTTTAGTAGATCTCATCTTTTTGCCCCCAAAGTACAAACATACTGTAAACACTGAGAATATCCAAATGTTACAGCAAGTGTTACAGCGACCGGTCCCAGAGGGAATAACCGAGCGGCACGCGGAGACTTGGAGAGTCAGCGCTTATTCCCCGGCGGGCTCAGAGAGGACTCACCACCAAATTCTGAGCACCGCTTCCTCATTTTTGTCAGGTTTTATACTTTTTTTTGGATTACATACAACCAATAGCATGCGAGTACAAGCAGTTCACCAATCAGCAACAGGATTAAAAGATAACCAATTAGCAGCGATTACTGCAGGCTTTCGATTTGCTATAGGCTTATACCTTTGCTTAGTTATTTTGTGGTTTAGCACGGACTTTTCCAGAAGTTTTTCAACACCCTTTCTCAGAAGTTCCCCTAACATTCAAAAAGCAACCAATCAGTAATAAGCATCCAAACAACCAATCAGTAAAGAGCCCCTTTACAACCAGTTGCTTTTGGTTTTGTGCCCGGGGTGACTTGGGGAGTTTTGGCAGGGATTCTCCTATCACAATGATCAACAGCAAAAGGAGTCACAAAACCTATCAAGCTGCTTCTTTGTTTCATTCTTTTTCTTTTTCTTCTTAATTAAATGTACTCAGTGATAACTCCCTAATTAGAAGTGCCAGGTACTCAGCTAATTACTGGGGACAGAAAGACAAATAAGACATTATCCCTACCCACCCTCAAGTAATTCACGGTAAAGGGGGCAAGAGACACGTCCAATTCCATAAGCATCTGGAACACCTGCCTCCCCACATCTACCGATCCCATCCTCAGCTGATTGTGGTTAGGAGGCAAAGGCACCAGCCCAGGCACAAGACGAGAAGAATCTGAGCTCTGGAAATGCAGAGGGTGCAGAAAAGAGGAATGGCCAAGAGCGGTGCTGAGGAGAAAATCGAGAGGGGTCTGGCTGTAGAAGGCAGGGACAGGAGGAGCAAAGGATGATGCTTACGAAGGCTCCCTGCTAGCATGACAGGCAAGCAGTGCCTTTCATTTTAAGAACGCAAAAAGAATACAATTTCAGTGTGATGATTTCGCCAGCCTGTGTGACTGTCCAGGAGGCGCAGTCTGCCCTGACATTCATCAGGTTCAGCCATCCCTAAACACTCCATGTGACCTTATTTTTTAATCTCACTGTTAAAGTTTTTAGATATATTCCCTTTAATACTTTCGTTAAAAAAAACAAACAAAACCATTTTATTTGCATTTTAAGTGGGGGAGAAGCCTATTTGCCTGATTCAGGGCCAAGAGTACAAAGGCTCTGACTCTTCATTATTTTTTGTTGTTTTTAGTCTAATTATGGGCTAAATCACTTGTCCTTCTTCCTCTAAAAGGGCTGATTTCCTTAATTCTGTTAATAGCAGCAACAAAAATAATCCAAATGACCATGATTGAAAGAGGGAAAAAAGCACTTGATGAGAGCCTAGAGAACTTTTTTGGGTGGGTGCTACCAGTTCTTTCAGAACTCAACAGGGCTAAGAACAGTTCTTCAAAGTGCCCAGGCGAAAAAGTCACAGCAATATTCGTAGCACATGCCACATGCCCTGGGACTTTTCCCAAAGTATGTTCTGTAAAATGCTACTCTCACAAGAGGATCCCCCACCTGCCCCGATCCATGGCCATACCAAGATTCTCTATGAAATATTGGTGACCTGCCCAATTTTAAAGCTTCATATTTCATACTCGTAAATACCAATGGGCATATTAGAGGCTCTGACAAGCTCTGCAGTAGAAAAACCTGTTTAACTTTTTTTTTTTTTTTTTTTGAGACAGAGTCTCACTGTGTTGCCCGGGCTAGAGTGCCATGGCGTCAGCCTAGCTCACAGCAACCTCAAACTCCTGGGCTCAAGCGATCCTCCTGCCTCAGCCTCCCAAGTAGCTGGGACTACAGGCACGTGCCACCATGCCCGGCTAATATTTTCTATATATTTTTAGTTGTCCGATTAATTTCTTTCTATTTTTAGTAGAGACGGGGTCTTGCTCTTGCTCAGGCTGGTCTCGAACTCCTGAGCTCAAACAATCCGCCCGCCTCGGCCTCCCAGAGAGCTAGGATTACAGGTGTGAGCCACCGCGCCCGGCCGAAACCTGTTTAACTTTGAACCCGATGTTTGTCCAGGAAACCTTTCCAAAAGGAGCTAGTGCGTCTTGGAACACGTTTTGGAAAAAGCTGCCCTAGGGACTCCTTCCCACGTTCCTGATGCTATGCCTTGGCTATTGCCCATACTCTCCCATTTCCATTACTGGCACCTGCTCCTGACTTCCCGGTAATCATCTTGATCTTGACTGCCGTCATGACTCCAACTTTGAAATGATGAACCGAAACTCCAACCTGCTCATAGCCTTTGGACCTGACCCCACATGCTCCCAGCGTTGTGGCTGCACAGTCCCACAATGCCCTGTCCACAAAGGCAGCACTAGGACAGGACCCAGGGTGTTTCGGTTCTGTGCATGGAGTCTAAAACTAGAGTGGCCCTCAGCCTAAACACTCCGACTGAATCACCTTCTGAAATTCTACCAGTCTGCTTTCTCTTCATTCTCCACCTCCCTCAGGCCTCTCAATTCCCCCAACTGAACAGACCTGGAGGCACACAACTTAGTAATCACAGGAAATCTCCAAAGGAACTTTTTCTTTCCTTGACATAGACATAAAATAAATCTGCATGCTGCTTTAAGTACAAGATGTAAAGTATTACAATAATCAACAATACAGAGACCAGTAACGTAAATGCAGAATAATGGATGCAGTTTTATTTCATTGAGACAAGTATCACAAGACCTCCATATAAAAGAACATCACTCGCCTTTAATTCTAAGTAATGAACAGATGTACTATTCCTTTGCTTTGTTACCTCCTGTGGGTTTAAACTCCAAGAAGAGGAAAAACACTTCACATCAGGGCTTTTGATTCCAAGGTCACTCCTCTTCCCACTACAACCAACGGCCCTGTTGTCAGGTCAATATGTGTTTTGCATTAGAAATGTGTTCATGATTTGGATCTATATTTGGGGGCTAGGAGGACCCATCAGTACATACTCAAGTTTCCAAAGACTACTCGCCACGTATAAGTACTACAGTGATTTTAAATCCAAAGGAATTGAAATAAATATTATTTTGAGAAACGATATTCACAGAAATTACTAAAGATACCTTCGTGTGTCACAAAACTGAGTTTAAGAAACTCTTTGAGATTTTAAATGAAGTCTTAGAATCTGTTCTAAGAAATTAAGATAATAATGACTGTCCACAGAGCGAATTCAGATCTTTAATTCACTTTAAGAATGCTACCAAAACCCAGCAATTACAATCTGCTACAGACTTCAAGCATTTCCTCTCCATAGGAATATGTTCCAACTAGTTCCCCTACTGGGAGGGTTAGAAGCTGTAGAAAAAAGGTTAAGAGTTGTATATACGCATTAATTCAACAAGCATTCATGTGATACCTTGCAATAGAGGGTACTAGAGCAGGATAAGTGACAGGCACCCAGTAGGGTCAGTAAGATCCTCACCCTACTCTCAAAAGAATCAACTCTCCAGTAGGAATATCAAAACACCCCTCTATCGGGGGTTTGTAATCTACCTGTCATATGCCCAATCTGGCCCACCACCTGTTTTTGTCAATAAAATTTTACTGGAACACAGCCACACTCATTCATTTACATATTGCGTATGATGCTTTCCACCTCACTATAGAGTTCAGTAGCTGCAATGAAGACCACATGGCCTGAAAAGCCTAAAATATTTACAATCCGGCCCTTTACTGAGAAAGTTTACAGAGCCTGACCTAAATAAGCAAAGCAACAAACTATGAATTAGTGCTATAATTTTCTAGTCTTGGTTCTGTCCCCAGCTAGTGGTAGGACCTTGAGCAAGTAAAAACTATGTTTTTGGGAACTCATTAGCACATAACAGCAGTTGATCTAGTGTATCTTGGCTTAGAACCCACTTTGGGATGTATTTGGTAAATTAATACTATTATTTGGTAAAATCTTTAGTTTCTTATTGTTCTAAACCCTGCACGCCTAGCATGCTATTAATATTACGTCAGTGGCCAAACTAACATTCTAAGCAAAAATTACCTTCTGCTGCATGTGAACCAGTACACCAGAAGCGGTTAGCCACATCTAAAGTCATTTTTCTTGATCAGTGGTTGTCGACCATAACTACAGTTAAAATCACCTGTGGACCTTTAAAGATGAGAACTGCAATACCTGGGCTGTACCGCAAACCACTTCAGTCAGAATCTCAGGGTGGCAGGACGCAGGCATCAGGGTAGTTTAAAGCTTCCCAAGTGACTGCAATGTGCACGCCAAGTTGAGAACCACCCTTCTTGGTGTTATGAAAACAGACTTGGATCACATTAGTATTTGCAATGGAGTCTGTATGAAATAAATACCATAATTTTGAGCTGTTAAGATAAAGTTCCACCAAAATTATAAAATGAGGACACCATGAAGACTTACCAATTTTAATCAAAATTATTTAGGCTCATAGCACCTTACATGCCAAGGATGAGGCCCTCTTCACAGGTGAGAGTAAGATGATCTGATCTTAGAATCCGTTTGTGACATAATACATTTTTTTTCTTTGTCTCTGGTTTCCAATAAAAAGAAGCTCCCCAAACCCATGTAATTTCCTAGGTAATGGGGGTAATAGGAGCATCTTTTATTGTTAACAGAGAGCTCTTAAAACACTTGGAATTTCCTGGGTGACAGGAGCCTCTTTTGTTCTAATGAGGTGACTCTTGGTGCAACCCTAGGTAGCTTCAGGATGGGGCCGGTTGCGAGAAAAACCAAGCCTAGAATCTTCAGTCCCACTCCCCCCAACCTCTGGGCAGGGAGAAGGGCTGGCGATTAATCATCAATCACGCCTACATGGTGAAACCTCTAAATGACAAAGATCGGGAAGCTTCCAAGTTGGTGAACACAAACCCATGCCAGCAGGGTAGCACACTCTAACTCCACGAGGCAGAAGCACCCATGATCAGCAACCTTTTGGACCTCACCTTATACATCTCCTCATCAGGCTGTTCATCTGTGTCCCTTATAAAATCCTTTATAATAAGCCTACAAATATAAGTAAAATGCTTTTCTGAGTTTTGTGAGCCATTTTACAGCCAGTCAGTCAGTCAAAATTATGGGATGCCCAGGACTTTCAACTGGCATCTGAGGTGGGGGCAGCTCTTGTGGGAATGAGCGTTTAACTTGTGGGATCTGATGCATCACACAATCTGATGTCAGAATTGAAATAAATTGTAGGATATCCAGTTGGTGTGTCCAGAGTTGGAGAACTGGTTGTTGGTGTGAGGAAAACACCCACATATTTGGTGTCAGAACTGTTCTGTGGGTAGAAGGAGATCATACCACCACCACTGAAAAAAACCATAGACATCTCCTGGTTTATATGAAAAGCCATCAATTAGGAGCCTTGAGAATTCGAAAGAAGGAGATTATGGCCAATGGAGAGCATGTAAACCTCTGCTATGGAAGGAGAAACTTCTGAAACGATGAAATTAAAATTTTTATTGAGTTCATAAAGTGTAGAAGAAATAAAAACAGATGTAGGAAAAGAACTTGAAGGGCAAAAGTATTTTTTTTCCTAAGAGCTATAGCCAACTTTTATTCAAGATGTCTGGTTTATAAATTGACCAGAATCTTGGCTTTTCCCCTTCCCTCTGCCCACTGCCAAACTATTTTCCATTTATTCACAACAAATTTATCTACAGGTCCAGAGAGGAGAAGAAAATCAAACTGCTCAATGTTTCCTAAGTTTTGACAAGGACGATGTTAAAACCAAATAAAATTGTTTTAATTATCTCAATCACAAGTCACAAAAAAGGAACAAATGTTTCTCTTCACAAAAGGGAAAACATGGTCTTTTCATGGGCAAATCCTCCCTGACTACTGATTTTCATTAATGTCATACTTGCTTTTCTGGTTTATTTTTTTGAACTCGAATGCTCTAAACCTGATTTCCAGCAGCTAAAACATCCCAGCCTAACACTATTTCTGTAAACCAATTTCTGTGAGCTTCATCTGCTTTAAATTACCTCAGCCCACTGTCCTCCAACACAGTTTCAATGTTACTGACGCTGGTCATTCATTTGTTGAACCTATAGTTTGCTTCATGACAATGATGAGTAAAATGAACTCTACCAAGCAGGAAACACTCCTTGGGACCAGCTAGGTCTACTTTAAATGCACCAATACTATCACTTGCAGTCCCAAGATCAGGAACAGCCAGACCTGCTATGAAATGCAAGGCTATGTTTATATGGGAAGTGCATTTTTTCCCTAGGAGAAAACAGGGTGGATTAGTAAAACTAGAGGTTGAAAGGTCAAAATTTTAACATTTATTTTATGACCGTGGGAAAGTTACTTAACTTCCTCATAAACTAGAGGCATTCTGACTGCTCTAGTGACACTGCTTAGGCATAGGTCACAGGTAGGTAGATGCAGACCCAAAAATTATATTTGATTGTTGGCAAATTTTACAAACACATCTCACAAATTAGATGGCTCTCTAAAAAAGGCTTGGTGGCACCCCTCTATCGCAACACTTTTTATTTTGACAGTTTCTCTTTTAATACAAACATTAATATAAATCCCATTTTACTAAATATTTAACATCTTTCAAAGTTAGATATTTGCTTTCTTTACTCCCTGCTGTGGAATCAGACCAGTAGGCCTCACATTTTTTTCTAGACCAGGAGCACAATAGCATTGTGTCGTAAGCTTCTAACAGTGAAGGGGATTGTTTCGGTCATGCAAAACTTAAGAGCAAATACTGCGTCTAGCTTATCCATTATTTCCTATATTTTTTCTGGCTAACAGAAGGAGGAAGTCAGGAAGAAAAGAAACGAGCCAGTTCAAAGATAACCACTTTTCCAATTCTGAATTTTAAAATGACATTACTTAAGTCATGTTTGGCTATGTCTAACCCATTTTTTGCACAAATAAAAAGTTTATGTTATTCATTTAATAATGAAATCAATCTTATTACTCCTTTGCTTAAAATCCTTTAATGGAACAGCAAGGCCCGGTAGGGGGAAAAAACACCCTCTAGTTTGTATAAAGGACCCTTCCTCTTCACCCTTAGGATTCAATATTAAGGGCTTAATATCCATGTACTCAGAACTGCGCACCCCTAACACTCTGGTCACATTCCCATCTTGTCCATTCCTGGAATGCTTTATCCTCTTTTCATACATTCCCTTAGCTTGACAGTCTTTCTTTAAATGCATTCATCAATATCTAGTTCCAATGTCACCTTCTTTAAGGAAACTTCCTTGAATCAACTCGAAAGTCTTTACTCGTTTTCAATTCTCCAAATAACTGTTCTGCACCTCTAATTATGACATTTGTCACAGTCACTGCTTTTAGATGTACACGGGGGTGGCAAACTTAAACTTCCTTGAAGGCAGCGGCATTAAAAATGTTTAAGGATTGAGTCTAGTGAACACAGTTTATTTCCTGTCCCTAAGCATATCTTGCTACCATTCGGTATCTAAATACTTAGTCGATTTTAGACTCAAGAGGTACTGAAAATATATTCTTTGCTGGGTATTTTTATCACTATATTGCTATTCTAAATTAGCAACTCTGATGGAAATAAATCAAGAAAAATGTATGGGGCAATATTAAAAGAGAAAAACATGATATTCCATATAAATTGGTAATTTCACCAGTTCGATAGTCACTGGGGGCTTACATTTACAAAATAACAAAAATAATCATTTTCAAGCTTTACGAATTTCTTTTTTGCTACAGTCAAAAGATTTCATATTTCTAACAAGTCACATGATCTATTATCATTATATTTGAGATCAAGTATATTATCATATAGCAAATAATATTTCATAAATTAACTGTCGGTTATAGATTTTTCAAATGAAGGTTAACTTCCAATTATCCAGATAAATTTGGAAAGAAACTGCAGGAATTATAAATATACAAATGCTCACACTTTACTTCATTTCTACCCCTTCACATCATCTTCACAAGAACTGTTAAGAGGAAAGGCTTCTAGACTACTTTTTATTTAATATTCATTCTTTTCCTATCTGCCTCCTGCAATAGTGTTTGAAAGAGTGAAATGACTTAAATGCAGGAAGAGAAAAAACACACAAAAAACAAAAAGGTGGAAGTATATCCTTAATTAAGTACATTTTTAATAGCAAAACATCTTGCCACAATTTTCTCCATATAGATAACACCAAATTTCTTGGTTTCACACCCCAAACCTTCTCCCCTATCTCTTTCCTATCTTCCAACACAGCTCGTTAATTCATCATCCAAAACCATTTATGGGCCCCATCAAGACCACAGTCTCACTAACCCCTTCCCCAGTTTCTCAGTTCTTTATACTTCTTTAGGTCAACTTGGCCTCTAAGACATCTAATGGAAGAAATTCATTTTTATATTATTTTTATTTTTGTAGAGATGGAGTCTCGTTCTGTCACCTGAGCTAGAGTGCAGTGGTGAGATCACACCTCAATGCAACCTCCAACTCCCGGGGGGCTCAAGCAATCCTCCTGCTTCAGCCTCCTGGGTAGCTGGGACTACAGGTACAAGCTACCACACCCTAATTTTTGTTAAGGAGAGGCGGGTCCTCACTGTGTTGCCCAGGCTGGTCTTTAATTCCTGGCCTCAAGTGATCGTCCCGCCTCAGCCTCTGAGTTGCTGGGATTACAGGCATGAGTTGCCACACTGGGCCAGAAAGAATTCATCATTCACATTCTGCTCAACAATGGAGACTAGAAGTTAGCCAACAAGGATATTTACTCTTTAAAAGAGAATTGGGGGGAAGACATGGAGAGCATTATATATATTTATAATTTGTTTACTTCACTTATATTCCTGCTCATTTCACCTTAAATTTCCTAACAGATTATGAAATATATACCAAAAATAATAAATGGGGGAAAATTTCCTAACAGAAAAGGGCATATGAATATTAGAAATGTATCCATTCAATAAATATTAACAAAGCACCCAGAATATATTACCTTTCAAGACCCCAGTGAACACCACAACAAAAAAAAGCACTTATATAACATGCTAAATGGTAAAAAGTGCTGTGAAGGAAGGAAAAGTGGAGTGAAAGAGAGAGCGAGCCATTGGCTGGGGGGCTGTTAGTATATCCTATATCCAGGGAGGGCGAGCAGGCCCCACTGATAAGGTAACAGCTGAGCAGACAGGAAAGAAGTGAGGTATACAAGTATTTGGGGGGTTAGCATGTCAAGCCAAGTGTAAAACTGCAAAAATCTGTAAAACAAGAAGCATAGCTGGTATGTTCAAAAAGAAACAAGGAAGACAACATGAATGGACTAGTGAGCCTATCTGATGCTGAGGTCAGAGGGTCAACGGGGCAGGGATAGGGGCCAGAGCAGGGCCTCGCACATAACTGAAAGGACAGAGACTTCTTCCTTTGAGAGCCGTGGAGATTCACTGAAGGACTATGAACAGACAAGCAACAATTGTCTCTTCTCCTTCTACCAGTGCACTGAGGTGTTAGAAAACAGACTCAGGAGATGGGGTCGACAGGAGGCTCCTGGGATGAGCCACAGGAAAGCTGCGTGCAACCTGAAGCAGGGTAATAGCAGGGGAGACAACATGACTGGTCAGTTTGACAGATCTTGAAGCAAGATTTGTTGACAGATTGAATGTAAGTGGAAAAAGATTCAAGACTAAGGTTTCTGGCCTGAGCATAAGAAATAACAGCTGCTGCATTGGTGGTATAGGTGAGCATAGCTGCCTTCCAAGAAATGCTGCTATATAATGACATGGAGGAGATGGATCGCAAGGATAAAGTCATATTTTTCATTTAAAAATTTTTTAAAATCTTGTCTGTACTTATTTCTAAGAGGGCGAAAGATTCATTTTTCTCAGGCTGGGTTTTAAGTACCACCATGCAGAATGACCAACTTCCATGATCAACACTACTTTTCTTCTCACAGGTGTTTTCCTTCTGCCTGCTTCAACATATAACCAACTGAAGACCCTGGGTCAAGTAGCAGAGGAACAAACATAGAATGACCTGATAGAGACATAGCTTTATCAGTTTTGTGGTGGGGGATAAATCAGAGAACATAACTAAGCCAGGGCAAAGACATTTAAAATCTACTTCAGCCAACACAAATTAGCTCCTTATTTTATAAAGAAGAAAGGGCACCTTAAGTAAGATGGTTATCAGAGGTGGATCAGGAAGGGGGCAGGGATGAATCTTAGGTGTACAAACCACCTAAGAAAAGCCCTTTTTATTTTTAGAATAAATGAACTCAACTTTCCCCTGGTTTATTCCAGGAGCTTCCTATCTCCTCCTAAAGTCTATTCTAGTAACTAAGAAGAGTTGGTTAAGTTTAAATCTTAATCCTAGATTGCAATTTAAATTACATATAGGTTTGGGTGTGTGTGTATTTTTTTTCCCTCAGAATATTATGGGAGTACAAACACTTTGGTCACATAAATTGCCTTTGCAACACCCAAGTCAAAGCTACAAGTGCACCCATCCCCCAGAAAGCATGCATCGCACCCATTAGGTGTGAATTTACCCATCCCTCTCCCACCTGCCCGATCCCCTGGTTGTATATTACATGAAGATCAAATCATCATCCCTCCAAAAAACTGCACAATACTTGCCACTGGGTCACCCATCATACTCTATCATGTTTCATTTATTCATGTGAAAGGGTTTGCCTGCAAGCATAAGCTTTAAAAATAGAACTTTTTACAGGTCATTTAAAAAAGATAAAACTTACAAATAACATGTACACTAAATATGCATATTTAAAATATTTCTTAAATGACTTGATAGCAATAAAATTACCCAGTAGTGTGGGAAGTGACATTACTGTCTTTTAAGTTTGAAAACCTTAAAAGGAACTTTGTAGTGGCCACTCTCTACAGGGTGTTGTCCATTAAAACAGAAAGCAAGAGACAACAGTTTTTCTACGTTTATCCACATTGACCTCTCAAGCTCCATCATCTTCCAGTTCAAGCAGCATTTCTCTCTCCCATTGAGAGCTGCCTTCTCCCATCATCCCTGTTTAAAAATGGGATGAGAAGGAACAGAAGCTATTTCAGGAAAAAGAGAACTTAAAACTTCACTGAAGAAGAAAGAAAAAGTACTTCCCTTTTGCTGCATTTCTTCTTTAAAAATTTTCATATTTAAAGTATGATGGTAAACTTGGGAGAGATCACACAAACCCTGAATTTTAGGCAAGAAATAGTGGAACCCCTGCAAAGGAATCCAGGCTTCTGTCTGGATGGTGCTGGGAGCAGGGACAGGCGTGGACTGGGCTGCTCACTCCTCTAGCAGCTACTAGAACCTGGGAACAGAGCCAGCCAGGGCTCCACAGTGCAGGCGGGGCCTCCACTCTCCGCTGCAGTGCTAAGACCCACCCCACCCTCGGACTTCCACACTGAGTGCCTGCCCTCCTGAGCCCAAGGAAGGACAGAGAGAGAGACACCCCAAGAAAGAAAATGTTGGTGACCACGGGGACTGCCAGTTCTAAATCTTAGTTCATCTTGTTTAGCAGCGCAGACATTCTTCAGGGAGGTTTATATCCATCAGAAACAATGGGAAAACAGCTAAACAAAATGAACCTATTTCAGCTATTAAAAATATTTTTAGCAGACATTTCCTGTCATGTGATTACATTTCTATCACTTAGAAGAATTTCATTTCTATTTGAAAGACCTAATTTCTCACTAATATGCTCTCTAGAACATTTAAGGAAACCACAATGGCTTAATAGTACTACTGACAATTTTTAAAAACAAGCCCATGCCTATCTCTACGATGTTATCTTACATGGAAAAACAAGTAATACTCCCCCAGCTTTTCCAAAACAAAACTGGGATGGTGGGAATTTTTGTTTCCTTTAACAGAACAATGCTCCATGCAGTAGCACTAGAAAACTGATTAGTGGTAAACATTTCTTAACTTTTTTCACACCAGAAACAGAAGAAAAAGAGAAGACTTTTTTGCTGTCTCTACGTTCCCCCCTCAATGACTGAATTTTCATGCTTTACTAATGTCAGTAAAAACGAGCCAGAGAAATACAACTATCAAACAAACTTGTATTTGGTTAACACAGACGAAGCCTCCTAAGAGCCAGGAACTGTGGACAGTACGTATTTTATTCTTGAAATTCAAAAACAATGTCAACTTCATTCTTAACTTTAAAAGGAAACAAAACTCTGCCACTCTTGTGTCCCTTAGTATGCTGTATATAAAGTGATCAACACACTGAAAAAAATGAGAAAGATCCACTAGAAAATGAAACCACTTACCTTGATTAGTGGACATGACTTCACATATACTGAAAATAGTCTACTCTGGCTTAATAAGAAAATATTTGGCTTTACTCTTTTAAAGTTCATGTGATAAAAATCTCACTGCTGGCTTTAAAGCCTTGGGGAAACTGGAGATCACTCTGGAATCTGCCAGGAGCTCCGACCAGTGCACTGTGACTTCGGTGCGTTCTTAGAACTTACTGCCCAACGACAAACTCATGCAAAACATGCCCCGCCTCCCTGCAGGGTACTGTGCACTGCATCCAGTATATGAGCATGGGCAGACTTCTATTTATTACAGTAAAATAAACAACAACGAAGGCACATGGAACCTTCAAATGAACTAGAAATATAGTTGGGAATAGGATGGTTTATAAATGGACTAATGCCTTAACTATTAGTAATGCTCTAAAAAAGCTAACAGGAAAACAGTTTGTTTCCATCTTAACAGAGTTCCTGCCCTGGACCAAAGATGTTATAGATTCAGGATTCACAAGCTTAAGATGTTAAAATCTTATTTTGAATGACCTTAAATGCCATTTTGCCATTTATGACTTTTCTCTTTAGCATAGTCCACTGATTTTGGTGAATAAAAAGTACAGACTGAATACTACAGATAAATTTCCTAAGGAAAACAAGTTTTATATGTAATTTCATAAAATTGCTTAACTGGTAGAAACATTCCTTGCTCATTTTTATGCATCTTTATAATTTTACATGATTTAATCAGTACTTTGAAATTTTCTCATAGCCATGAAAAATTAGAATTATTAAAATATCTATAAAATCACAATGAGGTATTAATAACAAACTATAGATAGACATCTCTCTGAGGAAAATCACCTCTCCCATCCCCTTCTCAGGGTGTCCAGATACAGTGGTTCTTTACCGTCCCCAGGATCACTTAATGGCTTGTTAAGACACACATCGCTGGGTCCCATATCCAAAGTTGCATTCAACTGGTACTCGGTAGGCCACAGAATTTGCATCTCTAATAAGCTCCCAGGCGTTCCTGACCTGGTGGCCTGGGCCTTGACTTCAGGAACCACACCTTCAGAAACAGTGGGGCAGAGAATTGCTGGGGTGGAGCCTTGACTCGCTCACTCAGGGCTTAAAGTGCTTGCTCAATCTTACCCCAGCTAGGAATCAGTGAATGTCACAGCAGGTGCACAATGCCAGGATGAGGCAGAAGGGTTTGTTTTTCCCCTTCAATACATATATACATGCACAAGGGACTCTTGGTAACTTCTATCTACTCACCAGAAAATGTGAGTTCAATCATTTTTAACAAAAATTATAATTTTTAATAAAAATGTGTATAAGGCATGAATAAGCTTTATAACTAATCTAAAATAGAGAATTAAAATATGGAGAAAAGAAGTCAAAGAGGAAAAAACCTGAATTGTCTTTTATTCCTTTGCAAACTCCACCCGTATGTTTTTCAATTTCACCATGGCAGGGAAACTGTTTAGATTTGATTCCAAGACCACTTAGCCTTGGCAAATTTCAGTAATGTAAAAACCAGAATGTTTCCCTGTCACAAATGCCCCAATGTCTGTCTGTACTTCCTGAGCTTTGATAGCAATGTTTAAATTTATAATCTCAGGTTTGGTTTTCAAGCAAATACCTTTTTTTTTTAATAGCTAACATTTCCCTTATGCCAGGTGCTATGTTAAGCACTTTCCATGCAGCATGGCACTAAATCCTCATGGTAAGGTAATCGTGTACCACCATTTTACAGAAGAAAATCACTCTGTAAGATAATAATCATTTATCACCATTTTGTAGAAGGGAAAACTAGGTTTAAGAGGTTAAAAATCTTGGCCAGTCACACTAATAAAAGGATAACCATTAAGAAATTAAATTCACTTTTGTAAAACAAAGGAAGATATAATGGTATACTAGTCACCCCTTACCTGTGGTTTCCCCATTTCTATAGTTTCAGTTACTGTGGTCAACTTCAGTCTGAAAACATCATGTACAATAAGGTATTTTGAGAAAGACCACATTCACATAATTTTTATAATGTTACAGTATATTCTTATAATTGTTCTATTTTATTGTTATTACTGTTAATCTCTTACTGTTCCTAATTTATCATAAGTATGGATGTAAAGGAAAAAACATAGTATATATGGGGTTTTGGTACTATCTCTAGTTTCAGGCATCCACTGGAGGTCTTGGAACAAATCCTTTGTGGATAAGGGTGGACGACTATATTCACTTTTGAATCTTTATAGATAAAAGCCAGAAACCTAAAACATAGTTTACAGGAGGAAGTGATAATTAAAATAAAATATAACTATTATGATTGACTCTCAATTGTTCATGAGTGGATAATTTGCAATTATATCCAGCAACTACCACAAACTTAAAAGAAATTTCTAGCCTACCCAATAGTAGCCACGGCAGTTGGGAATATAGTTAATATATGACCCAGCAATCCTAACTCCTAGGTACTTAGCTAAGTGAAATGAATACTTATACGCACATAAAATCCTGTACATGAATATTTACAGAGGCTTTATTCATAATCACCAAAACCTGGAAACACCCACTGTGCTTAACCTCGTCATGGATAGACAAACTGGGGTACATCCATACAATAGCATACCACTCAGCAATAACAAGGGATGAATTAAGGATACTCTCATATGCATTAGAAAGAAGCCAATGTAAAAGTCTACACATATATGACTAATTATGATATTCTGGAAAAGGCAAACCTATAGGGATAGCAAACAGATCCAAGGTTGCCAGGGGTGGTGACATGGGAAATGACTGATCACAAAAGGGCAGGACAGAATTTTGGAAGCTGATGAGACTGTTCTATAATTTCATTCTGGGCCAGGCGCGGTGGCTCACGCCTGTAATCCTAGCACTCTGGGAGGCCAAGGCGGGAGGATAGCTCAAGGTCAGGAGTTTGAGACCAGCCTGAGCAAGAGCGAGACCCTGTCTCTACTAAAAATAGAAAGAAATTAGCTGGACAACTAAAAATATATAGAAAAAATTAGCTGGGCATGGTGGTGCATGCCTGTAGTCCCAGCTACTCGGGAGGCCGAGAGAGTAGGATCGCTTGAGCCCAGGAGTTTGAGGTTGCTGTGGGCTAGGCTGACGCCTCGGCACTCTAGCCTGGGCAACAGAGCGAGACTCTGTCTCCGAGAAAAAAAAAAAAAAAAATTCATTCTGGTAGTGGTTACATGACTATACGCATTTGTCAACAGTCAGAATTGTATCCCAAAGAGGGTGAATTTTACTATATATAGCTTATCCTTAAATTAAGGAGCAAAACAAAGGCAATTTCTTAAGAAAGCAAGAGGCAAGGAAGCTGATAGTATAATGTCAAAACTAAATGTTTTTTGGTACATCCATTGCCCCAACAGTAGAGATAATCACTGTTAATTGTATCCATTTTCTGTGATTTTTAAAATGTTGATGAATTTTTAAGAAGTGACCTAGTTAAATCCCTACGCAAAGTCCATTTGTGGAAGTTGAAATTTATGAGAATATATTGAAAATAACCTTTTAAATAGGTATGTTTAGACACCTTAGTTAATTTATTATTTGTCATAGCTATAAGTCATTGAAAAATACCTAAAATCCATGCCAACTAACTCCCAGCTATTCACAAAATACCTTGTGCTCTGAAGACTTACCAGCTGTCACCTGGCCCTTCACATCTCCTCTTTGCAGAGATGTTATTTTTGTACAAATTCCACTGAATAAGGAACTTACAAAGTTCTGCCAAATATTCACATGGTATTTCATGATTTTATTATATTAAACTTAAATTTCTTTTTATGAAAGTCTACCTGCATTAGATTACCATTTTGAATGGAAATGACACAAAAATCAAGATTTTTGTATGCAACCTGTGTTTCCTGAATTAAAACCTATAAATCTACAATGTTTAAAAATAAATGGAGGACTCGGCATTTTTATTGAAAGCTGACTAGCACATCCTCTGTCATATCATTGAAAACTTCTATGTATTACTGGCAAAGTTAGCTTTGATTATTATTTACTAACAAGTATATTTTGGCAATAAAATAGCAGGAAGATTATACCCAACGAATGTTAGTATTTAACAAACTGTTCAGACAGAGCATGGAGTAGGAAAAAATAGAGGCACTTCTGACTCTCAGCTATAAACTAAAGAGTGAAATCCTCAGACTGATTCTCCAATATTCCTTAACAGGTGGCAATTCCCATTCTCACAAAATAAATCTAATCTGAATCCTAACCTATGTTACACTTGTTAGTATTCTAATAACAATCTAATAAAAACAAATGACACTTTGGTATTAAAACGGTCCCCTCAATAGCTTAAAAATATTTTTAAAAAATAACCAATTGATGCATAATTTCCATTTTGCATGTCTGTGAGATTTCATGAAATGAGACCTAGAAATTCTTGAATGTATGCCAAGTAAATCCTGTTGCTTGAATATTTCTGTACCAAATTGTTTTTGCACAGATGTTCAAAGCAAACGTATTATCCCTGAACCTTTTTTTCTAATTAAAAAGTTAATAAAAATATTTTCTATTACCTCTAGTTATATGTTCAGTTAAAGTCACAAACACAGAGTACAGCGGTGGGCCTTGTTTATCTAAAGATTCCATATTTGAGGAAGATACAACTAATCGCAGATCAGAAACACTCAAAAAATAATAAAAAAATACAATAAAATTTCAAATTTTAAAAACACAGTATAACAACAATTTGTATTGTACTGTATTAGGTTATTTCTCTTTTAATGAAATGTCACCCCACATGTTAGGTACTATAAGTAACCTAGAGATGATTTAAAGTATACAGGAGGATGCATTTGAGTTACATGCAAATACTACGTCATTTTATATAATGCACTTCACGATGCGCAGATTTTGTTAAGGACGGGGGGTGGTTGTGGGACCAGACCCCAAAGGGATGACTATATATTGTTCAAAAGAAACTTTTTATCTCTAATGTCATCTGACCATAATAATTCTCTTCCAATAAAAAAATATAATCCTAGAGAATAAAAAACTCTCCTAACATAAATTATGAAACTGATCCATATATCCCAATTTACAGTCTTATCTTATCTATATGGATTTCCTGCATCACACCCTCACTTCATATAGTCACATACACTCAGCTGTAAACAGACTTTTTTTCTGCTGATAAAATAGAATTTTTAATTTCACACAAAATAAAGAACCACAAATTAAACATGACAAACATGAATTGTTTAAACTCACAAAACATTTCCCTTAGGAAGATGTACAAATTTTTATGCATCTCAAAACAGCAGTGAAACAAAAAACCAGCACCTATTAAAGGTACAGGTAGTAACAGAGGAAACCACAATCATGATGAGAGACACCAAAGTGCTTCTATTATTAGAGGCATTTAGAATCACAATGGCAAGAACACTAGCTACATACAATACACTGGGCCCTAATTAGGTTCCACATAGTTTAACAGAACTTCTTTTTCTTTTTTTTATTTCCAAGTATTACAGGGGTACAAATGTTTTTGGTTACAAGGATTACTTTTGTAATGCTTGAGTCAGAGTTGTAAGTGTGCCCATCACTCAGATAGTGTTCATCGTACCTATTAGGTAGGTTTTCACCCATCCCCTCCTCCCTTCTACCCCCTGATGGATTTCCACTGAGTTATACTTCCCTCTATGCACATGTGTGCTCATCGGTTAGTTCCAGTTTAATAGTGAGCACATGTGTTGTTTGTTTATCCATTCTTTAGATACTTAGGATAATGGTCTCCAGTTCTATCCATATTGCTGCAAAAGGCAATAAGTCATCTTTCTTCGTGGCTGAGTAGTATTCCATGGTAGGCATACATATATCACATTTTGTTAATCCACTCATGAATTGATGGGTACTTGGGTTGATTTCCACATCTTTGCAATTGTGAATTGTGCTGCAATAAATACATGAGTGTGGGTTTCTTTTTCATAATATGACTTCTTTTCCTTTACATAAATACTCAGTAGTGGGATTGCTGGATTAAATGGTAGGTCTACTTTTAGTTCTTTGAGGTATCTCCATACTACTTTCCATAGAGGCTGTACTAGTTTGCAGTCCCACCAACAAATAAGTGTTCCTTTCTCTCCACACCTATGCCAGCATCTGTTGTTTTGGGACTTTTTGATAAAAGCCATTCTCACTGGAATTAGATGATATCTCATTGTGGTTTTGATTTGCATTTCCCTAATGATTAGAGACCTTGAGCATTTTTTCATATGTTTATTGGCCATTAGTTTTTCCTCTTTTGAAAAGTTTCTGTTCATGTCTTTTGCCCACTTTTTTTTTTTTTTTTTTTGAGACAGAGTCTCACTCTGTTGCCCTGGCTAGAGTGCTGTGGCGTCAGCCTAGCTCACAGCAACCTCAAACTCCTGGGCTCAAGCGATCCTTCTGCCTCAGCCTCCCGAGTAGCTGGGACTACAGGCACACACCACCATGCCCGGCTAATTTTTTCTATATATTTTTAGCTATCAAATTAATTTCTTTCTATTTTTAGTAGAGACGGTGTCTTGCTCTTGCTCAGGCTGGTCTCGAACTCCTGAGCTCAAACAATCCACCCGCCTCAGCCTCCCAGAGTGCTAGGATTACAAGCGTGAGCCACCGCGCCCGGCCCTTTTGCCCTCTTTTTAATGGGGTTGTTTGATTTTTTTCTTGCTGATTTGCTTGAGTTCTTTGTATTATAGATTCTGATTATTAGGTTGTCTGTTCTATTGATTGTTTCCTCGGCTGTGCAGAAGCTTTTTAATTTAATCAAGTCCCATTTATTAATTTTTGTTGTTACTGTGATTGCCAATGGGGTCTTCTTCATAAACTCTTTGCCTAGGTCAATATCTAGAAGAGTTTTTCCAACATTTTCTTCTAGAATTCTTATGGTTTCATGCCTTACATTTAAGTCTTTTATCCATCTTGAATTAATTTTTGTGAGTGGTGAGAGATATGGATTTTGTTTCATTTTTCTACATGTGGCTATCCAATTTTCCCAGCATCATTTATTGAGTAGGGATTCTTTTTCACAGTGTATATAATTGTCTGCTTTCTCAAAGATCAACTGGATGTATGTGGATGGTTTTATGTTTGGGTTTTCTGTTCTGTTCCATTAGTCTACATCTCTATTTTTGTGCCAATACCATGCTGTTTTGGTTACTATAGCCTTGTAGTATAGTTTAAAGTCTGGTAATGTGATGCGTCCAGATTTATTCCTTTTGCTTAAGATTGCTTTGGTTATTCGGGCTCTTTTCTGGTTCCAAATGAAGCATAGAATTATTTTTTCTAGATCTGTGAAATATGGCATTGGTATTTTGACGAGGATTGCATTGAATTTGTAAATCACTTTGGGAAGTATGGATGTTTTAACGATGTTGATTCTACTGATCCACGAGCATGAAAGTTGAAAGCAGTCCCACTCAGAACTGGAACAAGATAAGGATGCCCACTATCACCACTTCTATTCAACATAGGCCTGGAAATCCTAGCCAGACCAATCAAGCAAGAGAAAGAAATGAAGGGTATCCAAATTGGGAAAGTGGAGGCCAAACTACCACTTTTTACTGACGATACAATCTTATATCTGGAAAATCTTACCAAGACACTCCCCTGGAATTGATAAATAAATTCAGCAAAGTCTCAGGTTACAAAATCAACATACACAAATCAGTAAAACCCCAAACTCCAGTAACAGTCAAGCTGAGAGTGAAATCAAGAACTCAGTACCACTTATAACAGCCACAGAGAAAATCAACTACATAGGAATATGTTTAACCAAGGAGGTAAAAGATTTCTACAAAGAGAACTATGAAATACTGAGGAAAGAAATTGCCAGTGCTACAAACAAATGTAAACAGTCTTTAAGGTAGTAATATTTCCTCTCTTTCAACATTTTTCCTCTATCATGGTTCACTAACTACATTAAAATGATAATAAGAAAAAAAATTACAATAAGATAGTCATGAAATAGATGATGTCTTCCAAGAAGATACCATGTTAAGGATTAATTTCTGTAATACATGAGGTCTGGCCAACCTCTGGGATATGTGTGGTGCCCCTGGCTGTGTGGAGGCAAGATTGCAAAAGAGCTTACCACCTCTACCTCAGTGCTGCTTGTCAGAGCTCATGATGCAGGCTCCCTGCTAGAGATATCTTCCATATGTATGTATAGAGCAGCTTGACACTAAATACTGCATAATATTCCATAGTTTGACTATGTCATAATTTAAGTAAATTAACTAATAAACATACTTTACTCTTTATTTTATTATTTTTTAAATAAGATCATTCTGATAAACATTTCCCAACACTTGTACAAGTATTTCTGTGGATGACTAGATGTCTGCGGATGGCTTGATAGTTCAATGGTATATGAATTAAAAATTTTGGTAACTTATTGAAAACTTTACCTCCCAAGAGATGATGTCAATATATAATCTCTCTTCCCTTTACCTTTACACTAGATTATTTTTAAAATCTTTTGTTTTGAGATGACAAAGAATGGATGAGTAAATATGTTGTATATTTATGTGATGTAATACCATATATGAGTAAAAACAAATAAACTACAGCTAAACATCAACATGAACCAATCTCATAAACAAAAGTGGAATGAAGAAGTCACAAAATAGAGTATGATTCCAGTTATACAAAGTTTTAGAACATTCCAAAAAATGTTGTTCATGGACATATGGCCTTATGTGGCAAAATCAAAGGGAAAAGCAAGGGTGATTAGTATTTTTATAGAAAACTTCTTTGGATTCCACTTAATCAATGTCAAGAGATTATTCAAATGGGAAGAAGAGCTGTGTATTTCTTATATATAAATCACATTCACTAATCAAGCATAGTAGTTGGCCGGGCACAGTGGCTCACCCCTATAATCCTAGCACTCTGTGAGGCCGAGGTGGGAAGACTGCTTCAGCGCAGGAGTTCAAGACCAGCCTCAACAAGAGCAAGAGACACCCATCTCTTATTTAAAAAAAAAAAAAAAATTTAAAAATTTAAAAAAAGTATAGTAGTTAGAAATGTTTATTTCTCTTCTCTGCTCCATCCCTATCTCTCTTGCTTCACCCAGCTCTAACAGAGTATCACTCTTTACAAATGTTTTCATCCATACCTACCCATGACAATGCCCATTTATATAGGGTTCTAGTTCTGAGGCTGCCATGTACTGCTAGCAAAAAACTACTACTGCATAGCCGGGCATGGTGGCTCATGCCTGCAATCCCAGCACTTTGAGAGACCAAGGCAGGAGGATCACTTGAGCCCAGGAGCTCAAGACTAGCCTGAGCAACGTAGTAAGAGCTCTCTCTCTACAAAGAATAAAAAAAATTAGCTGAGCGTGGTGGTGCGTGCTTGCAGTCTCAGCTACTTAGGAGGCTGAGGCAGGAGGATCATTTGAGCCCAGTTCATTTGTTTCATGGTTGTAGTGAGCTATGATGATGCCACTGCACTCCAGCCTGGGCAAGAGAGCGAGATTCTATCTCAAAAAAACAAAACAAAAACAAAAATAATCCCACTACTTCATCTATTTAAATGAGCACAGAGTTTCCATTGTGGAAGATGAAAAAGTTCTAGAGGTGGATAGTGGTAGTGATGGCTGTACAACAATATGAATGCACTTAATGCCACAGAACCATACACTTGAAAATGGCTAAAGTGGTAAATTTTATGTTATGTATTTTACAATAAAAAAAATTACTGCAACTAGAACATTTTCCGCCATAAATGTAGGCTTTCCAACCTCAGCCAGCTTCCACTTGCTTTTCCCCATCCTGTTTGTTCATGCTTAGTCAACTCCTGTCACACTCCACTGTTTTTAACATTTCTTTGCATTCTCTTTCTTCATCACCTACCCTGGACAACTGATCCATGAGGTGGCTATAGTTATTCTACTCTGCAGAAGATTCCAAAATGTCTATTTCTAGTACTCCAGCTTCATGCTCTCATTCCTAAATGTCTGGACAACTGCCTCCTTCAATGAAGGAGGGAAGTTTAAACTTTATCTTGAAGGGATAAGTAGGATTTCACTAGGCAGCAAAAGGAGGGAAAGGATGTTATTTCAGGCCTTGTAGCAATGGAATCTATGGCAGATTTGCAGACTTCCTTGCAGTTTACAGAAGTGTCCAGTGCCCAGGTGACAGCCTCAGTTGCTGCTGACTGTGCTTAGAACCCAATGTAATCCCCTGCAGGCTCTGCACCCACCCGCCTTACCTTTCCACCAGCATCTCCAGCCTCTTTGCTTCAAAGTATGTTCCCAAACCACGTTCCCGCTATCCATAACCCGGGTTTTGAGAAGGAAGTCAAGAAAAATATTTTCTGGGCAGGGCGTGGTGGCTCATGCCTGTAATCCCAGCACTCTGGGAGGCCAAGGCGGGCGGATTGTTTGAGCTCAGGAGTTCAAGACCAGCCTGAGCAAGAGCGAGACCCCGTCTCTACTAAAAATAGAAAGAAATTAGCTGGACAACTAAAAATATATATATAAAAAAATTAGCCAGGCATGGTGGCACATGCCTGTAGTCCCAGCTACTCAGGAGGCTGAGGCAGTAGGATCGCTTGAGCCCAGGAGTTTGAGGTTGCTGTGAGCTAGGCTGATGCCACGGGACTCACTCTAGCGCTGGCAACAGAGCCAGACTCTGTCTCAAAAAAAAAAAAAAAAAAATGTTTTCTTTTCATAAATTTCCACAGGAACCTAAGAATTATTTTTTCCAACTTTGAAATAACCGTGCGGCTTCCAGAAAAGGCTCCTCTGAGCCTTTAAGAAAATAAAATGTAGGTTCTGCCCTTGCCAGGTCAAAGGATAAAGTACAGCCAGTGACTTGCTACTGACTTGGGAGAGAAGAGGGAAGGCTTTCATTTCTCTATTTTTTTTGATCCAAATTTCTTCTAATTATTGTCTTCCTTTCCCCCAAGACCCTAATAACACAGTTTGCTGGTGAACAGTAGCAACTTAGGCCTTTTGTGTTGGCCTAAATATTCTTAAAGGCCAAATTCAGAACTTGAAAAGATACCCTAAAATATAAAAACCACCTTCGTGCCTTTGCAATTCATCCACTCTACTTATTTCTCCCTCTTATCCCCCACAGATAATGATAATCTTACACACGCAGTTTCCATTTCAGTGCAATCTCAGAAGAACATTACAATAATAAAGAAAATTCCAAAGAAAGACAGAACATTAGTAGATCCAGATTTCAATAAGCTTTCAGATATCTTTTTCTAAGTTATTGAAGTTGTGGTAGGAAATATGGCCAAAAATTAAAAGGGAACCAATTTTAAAAAACAACTCACTTCCAGTATAGGGGCCTTAACTGATGAATAAATACTAAATAAAGTATAAATATACCTACTTGAAATTTTCTAATTATTATCCCAGCAATCTATATATTCTCAACTTCAGCAATAATGCTGAAACAGAAACATATTTTCAGTATTATGCTGAGAATTATAAAATATCTGTATAGTCTTTAAGATAAAACACTTTAGTCTGTACATTCATCATTAGTAGAACTTAAGATAAATAATCTGGTATTTCAAAACAGCTACTGTTTATGGAGCATGGCTTATCTTTATCCTTTACACGGGAGAGCAAAGGCAAATGTATTCACCATCTAGGCAAGTAAATGGATAAGGACTCCGGTTTAAAGCAGTAGGAATTAGAGTTACCTCTGGCAAACTGGAAAATGAATTTTTTTCTCATTTTAATGTTCAAAAATATTTGAAATCCCTCATAAAACTGTATTCCTTACTTTACAAAAAATTATCAGGCCCCTACATGGGATTCAATATAGTATACATGACACACTGCTAGACACTTGGGAATTTCTCGTAACATCCTGCCATCACCGTCCTGGCATCAAATTTTCCTTCAACCACACCATCCTTCTCGGTTCCTGAGAACTTAAGGTCTCTACATATGACTAGGTTTCATTATCCCCTGTGCCTTTTCAATATTTATTTACAAGTATAATTAAATAAATATTTGTTCAACGTCCTTTTTTAGTTTTTGTCTTCCCTACTATATACAAAGCTTCTGGGGAGCAAGAACAACATCGGTCCTGTTCATTATGATGGGCCCCAAGCATACTGTGTCAGACACTGTGTACGATCACATTAAATGGTCCCTTTTCAAGGAGCCAAAGAGCAGACAAGTAAAATGGTGATTGATAAGTTTGGCAGGGGCCCTGTTGCTGCTGTAGATACAACAGAGGAGGGTCAGGAAAGGCTTTCTAGAATAGTTGTCTCTAATCTTTTTTAGGGTACATCCCTATCAGAAGAAAATCTGGGCATGGACCGCTAATATGTATATATGCATGTATGAATGTATACATGAGCTAAATATTAATACAAGTACTACTGTACTAATATGCACACTGTACAACACATAGAATTTAAAATATGATGAAGTAAAGGTCAAATACCATTTTTGAGAAAACAATGTGACTGAATTTTTTTTTTTTTTTTTAAAGAGACAGGG
>NW_012140524.1:1421913-1430496 GCF_000956105.1 Propithecus coquereli
AGAGTGAGACTCTGTCTCAAAAAAAAAAAAAAGAAAGAAAGAAAGAAAGGTCTGTGTTTAGGTTTGAGTGTGTGAGCAGGAATGAGTTTTTTTAAAAAATAAGTTTATTAAAAATAAAAGACATATCAGTTTTAGTGATAAAATTACACACTAACAGAAACACTTCCAAACATTCATTTCAAAATTGCTCTCTGCATTACACTTTTCCACTGTTTCTAACGGTAGAAGACTTTTCACTTGTTCAAATGTCAACTTTACCTCAAAGGGACAAATTGTGTATATTTTTTTTTTTACATGTATCTGCTAGCTAAGAACCTGCTAAATATCTACTGACAGACACTCGTCTTCACATGAAAGGTTAGCACATGGGGAAGATTTGTCTTTTTGTAAAAGAAAAAGATGCAGTACTCTGACACTGTGCTTAAGTACTGTGCTATTATATAGCTTCCAATGTTTGATGTCACTTATTACCAAATATCGCGAAAATTCCACCATCTAAGGTAAAGTTATCTCTGGCCACTTACCCAGCCGTGTCTAAAATGCCATGGCCAGAAAGGAGACATGTGAGCTTGCACTGCTCTACTCTCCCCTCAGAATTCTCCCCTGTACCAGATATACTGGATGTATCTGACACATATATGGATGGAGTGATGGTGCCAGGATAAGGCCAAAAATATTAGGAATGCTAAGGCAGGTTTTATTCTTCTTCTTATTATTATTTTTTGTAAACTCCTGTGGCAAATGTTCTAAGTTCTGTTATTTGCTTCCCGTACTCCAGTGGTTCATCTTTTGTACCCCACGGGGCACACAACACTTCACAGACCATTGCTCTGGAGAAGGCAACTCCTAGAAGTAGTATTTACATTCCTAAATAGTTTTTCACAGGCATCTTGTACATTTCATCTAGTAACTCTTCAATCTTCAAGTTAGTCCTGAAATTTAGATAAGCCATAAAGCTCACATAAATACACTACAGCACCTATATAAAAGCTAGGATGACTGTGGAAAGTCAGCAGAATAAACAGCAAATGTTCCACGCAAAAATACTAAAGTAATTTGACAAAAAAAAACCCCAAAATGATTTCAAGTTGAATTGTTCCAAAACTTTAATCATATTCTCTGTATCAGTCTAGCTGATAGGGAGACAACCTCACTCTATAGTTTGATTCTAGAATATCAAGTATGACACTGAAAATATAAGAAAATTTCATTAAATTAAAAATGCCATTAAATTCTAATCTAAAAGTAACTGAATAATGTGGTAAGGAAATATGTGAAACAAAAGTTAATCACCATAATAAAGATAAAATAAAATATTTTTTAGCCTTGGATTAGAATAAATGGTTTTAAACTATAAAATCCAATGCTGAAAACACTGTCATCTCAAGTACCCGCAGTGGCAGGTAAACTGAAACAGCAATTAGCTGGGCACGGTGGCTCATGCCTGTAATCCCAGCACTTTAGGAGGCTGAGGCAAGAGGATCGATTGAGCCCAGGTGTTCAAGGCTGCAGGGAGCTATGATTGCACCATTGCACTCCAGCCTGGGCAACAGAGTGAGACCCTGTCTATTAAAAAAAAAAAAATTTGGCCGGGCGCGGTGGCTGACGCCTGTAATCCTAGCTCTCTGGGAGGCCGAGGCAGGCGGATTGTTTGAGCTCAGGAGTTTGAAACCAGCCTGAGCAAGAACGAGACCCCGTCTCTACTAAAATTAGAAAGAAATTAATTGGACAACTAAAACTATATAGAAAAAATTAGCCGGGCATGGTGGCGCATGCCTGTAGTCCCAGCTACTCGGGAGGCTGAGGCAGGAGGATCGCTTGAGCCCAGGAGTTTGAGGTTGCTGTGAGCTAGGCTGATGCCACGGCACTCACTCTAGCCCAGGCAAAAGAGTGAGACTCTGTCTCAAAAAAAAAAAAAAAATTTGAACTGGCAATTGAGGAGGCAATATGGTAACAGTATTGAATGCCAGAAAACTGTATATCATCTACCTGTGCCACTTTCAGCAAACTATCCTAAGCAAAGAACTATGCACATAAAGATGAATGTGATGCCATTTAGAACAGAGAAAAATCAGAATCGACCTAACAGTTTAACAAAGTTTTCTTTAAAACTACACTCCCCCGACCCCCACAAAGATAAAGTCAGTTTAAAGCACAAAGAAGGCACACAAATATTTGCTGATTTGAATGTGTTAGTACAGAAGCTTACTAAGCAATAGGAACTTTTGGAGGCACACACTTAAAAATATGCCAGAGCTGAAATTGCCCGATGTAAATAAAGGTCATTTCCAGATCTACTATAGTGTTATGCAGTAATATTCCCAATATTATGTCACAAATATGTATTCCTTAGATAAAATTACCATCTTAAATCAAAGTACTAAATTTCCCACTCCTTTCCTTATTTAAATAATGAATTAAACTTTTGGTACTTTAATAGTTCATAGGCATCTTACTAGAAAGTAATTTTTGCTTTTATCATTTACATATAAGATCACCTAATAATTACGTGGGGGTTTAAAGTGAGAAATTTTTATTATACTAAAATAAACTTTGTTCTGTTTTAAATAGAAGAGCTTGTCCTAAAAGATCACTTTATAATTTGTACATTTTGCGGTTCAGCATATGCATTAATGTCGGCATGTATGTATATCCTCTATCAGTTTCACCAGTATTCCTATTAACTGGGATGATGTCTAGAAGACCATGTATAATATTCAGTGCAAACAGGAAATGCTAGTAACTAACCACAACTTAAATAGGGAAATTAGTTCCAGTTTGCCGCCTAATTCCATCCTGTAATTTTCATAAGGGCTGATTTTTCTCCCCCTATTTACTATTATTATTTTTCCCCTGGTTTCTAAGAATGGTTTTGCTTTTGACAATCTTAGTCATTATATCATGTGCTAATCTGAGATTAACAGCCCGTTTATTAAAACTAAGTTACTAGTTAAAGACTGGTTTAGACTTCTTCAGTACGATCATCTCAGTTATTAAAAGCAGTCTGCCCCTTTAAGAGGGCTGTTTCATTCAAAACCACAGCTTTCAATTTATCTTAGCTTCCTCGATGCTATTTTGTTCCTTACCCATCCTGATCATTTTTATATTCTCAAGACACAGGCACTTACATATACCTGTGCAAAAACACAGGTTCTGTCTGTGTTTCTTTTATTGCGTCTGTTAAAAGGAAGTAGGCAGTTAATAATTAATTGAGGAGTAAACAAAGAAATGAAGTTGTTTGAAGTGGCACCGAGTGTATTAATACAATGTGGAATGTCAGTATAGACAGTCTGAAAGGAACAGGAGGGATAGGCAGAAAAGCAGATTTTCAAACCAGAACAAGTATGTATTAAAAAAGACTTTAGTTTCATTTTAAAAGATTATTGTTGTCTGTAATTCAGCCCCGCTGTCAATGATACCTTTTACCTTTCAAATTCCTTAGTGATTCTCTAACATTATAAGAAGGCTGGGTAAGACTCATTCTTTTCCTCATTCCTATGATTAGGTGCTTTATCTAGCACCTTCTGTTTGCTGGGCTTTGTGCAAGCACCTGGAAGCACAAGATCAAGACAAAAATCCATGACCTCCAGTACCCAGTCTAATGAGGGAAATTGGACAAGAATGGAGCCAAGAACCGTCAGAGATCAGAGAAGGAGCTGTGTAATTCTCCTTGCTGGAAAGGGCCCTTGCCTAAAGCACAGACACTGGAGCTGAAGCGAGGTGGCAGTCACTGTTCTAATCCCATGGTGTGCTGCCTCTTCTTATTGTCCAATTGTTTAAATGGTAACTTGCAATTCTCACTGGCAATTTGGACAAACTCCTTTACCTTAAATTTTTTCTTCAACCTTAGTTCAGTTTAACCACCTCAGGTGTTAGCATGGGTTCTGAGCTGAGCCAAAAGCTGGGGATATATGGTGAGTAAAATAGTTCCTGGCCTCAGGTACTCAATCTAGTTGGGGAGAGAGACAAGGTAACAGCCAATTGCAAATATATTGATGATAGATGAAAATCACAGTGTTTCATAAGCTCAGAGAAGAGTAATGCAGCTAGGGAAAAAGGTTTACTAGAAAAGTTGTAGTTGAGGAACCTAATTAATATTGCAATATTTTCTTTCAATAAAAAAAACCCCACTAACATAGCCTTTTCTTGCCCCAACATTAATACTGCTGCGGTATTTTATAACTGAAATATATATCACTAACAAACTAATTTACTGTTTGGATAGCATGACTGTACACACAGACACACACACACACATGTATCAGTTTTTCCAAGTTATAATGTGAACTAAGAAGAACTCTCCTTTATTTTCTGCTTTCATCCCACAGCAAGGATATAGTCACCTCTTAATAGGCAACAATTTTAAATGGTAGAGAATGCTAGAATTTGAAGTGTGGTGCATGAAGAAAAACTAGGAGCTTGTTTTAAAATCTCTCATTATTTTCCTTTTATTGTCACATTTTTCATTTTCACAAAAGAGAAGCTAATACTGTGTATCATATTATGAATATATTGGATTTATTTTCAAAATGGTAAAAAAAAAAACACCCCACAAATTTTCTACATAAATCTAAACCATAGACAGGTGATGAGAAATTTAATACAGTTCCTGAGTCAAACATAGGAACCTACTCTGCTTCCACATGGCATTCCTCCTATCAGCTAGTGATGCCAGCTACCCAAGCTGGAAACTACAGAGCTGCGCTTGACACTTCCCACTCCCTTCAACCCATTCACACATCCAATTAATCACTAAATCCTGGCAATTTGACTCCTATAAATTTCTCAGTGCCTTCTCTCTTCCTACATCCTTGTGCCAGTGTCTTAGCTCAGAGGACTCATCATCTCTCTCCTGTACCATCTGTTCTTTATCAGAATGCCAAGACTCCAGCACTTTGCAACCCAGCCCTTCCTCCACAGTGCTATCAGTCGTCTTTTCAAAATGTGAAAAGAACCATGGTGCTTGCCAGCTTAAAAATCTCAGAGTTCTCTCTACTGCCGACCGGGTCACGTTCCAATCCAATGCATGGCTTAGACTAACATAATTTGGTGTCATTTATCTTACAAATTCTAACCACTCCACTTCTATACCTAATCCCAATACTCCAGTTACACTAACTTTCTTGTATTGCAAACTAGTAGTAGTCTTTTATGGTTTTCAAGCTTTTGTGTATGCTGTTTCCTTGATATGAAATGCCCTTCACCACCTCACCTCACCCTTAAAATCCAGTGTAGAGATGTCTCCAAGGTGACATCTTTCTGCTTCTTGGTCTTGGGCACAAGTCCCTCCTCTCTGTGCAATCACAGCACTTCGCATACACCTTTGTGCAGTCCTATGACCTTGCATTATACGTTGTAATTACTGAAGTGAGCTTATTGAGAGCAAGACTGTATCTTTACTGCTTGTAGCACAGGTTTGGGCATAGAGAAAACACTTAAACATTTATCAAATGATCGTCCAGGTTGCCTGGACAAGGAAATGATTCCATCTAATTCTGAAGCAAGGAGATTCCACTTGCTCTGTTCTCCACTGGAAATTGTATGCAAATATCATGCCCTTCCCCCTTTCTGCCAAAGTTCACAAATGATAAAATAGCCTTTCTGGAAACGTATTATACCTCTGAGCAACGAAGAAAAAAAGCTCTGACTGGTTAAGGATGCAGCCTTTGCACTTCATCTGGTCAAAATAACTCAATTTTTTCCTACTGTTAAAATGTATATGTTCCCTGGGAGGGAAAGAGCCGGACCCTGGATCAGCCTTTTTCAAAGAAATTGTGTATTACAGGTAGTCAAGCTATTGGATTAACTGGCTGCTAGCTTACCTGGTCCTTCTGACAGAGGAAACTACTACCCTGACAATTTTCTGTGACAAGGTGTCGGTGACAAACCCTAATAGGGGATGGGAGTGCTAATCTGGAAAAAGGAGTCTCAAAAGAGTTGTAGCACTAAAAGACACCCGAAGGCTGAGGCTAAGTGAGCTTGGGGTCATGAGCATTCCCCTTCTTGGAGCACTCAAATTGGCCCCAACTTTCAGTTTAGGATACACTCATCAGCATTAGTTTAGAAGTTATGAATCATCATCAAACAGACTCAAATGTACACAATGATCAGAAAATAGAAAGACAATTTAAAGAACAGCTATATTATACAGATCATTTTTACAATAGTAATTTTGTACCTATTCTGTTTTTTAAAATGGAGAACAATCTGCTTTACTTAAAATGCTAAACTAAGTTTCCAGCCTACAACCAACTTACTCTTTATGGAGTTATGTCTTTTGCTAATAAACATAAAGATTATACTTTTAGTATTGCTTTACTTTTGGCAAAAAGATGACACCTCCCCCCCACACACATATATATACCAATAAGACTGAAGGCCCTTGGTTTCTTCATTGTTCTGGGTAGTTTCAAAGAATCTTAATGTCTGAGAGTTAAGCAAGAAGGTTGATTTTATACTACAGCTGTAAATCTATTACTGCCATTAACTTAACATTACCACCGAAACATAAAAGTCATCGCTGATCACTTTAAGCTTCTTCCCAGAATACAATTAAGCCCACAAACAAGCAGATTTACCATAATGGCTCTCTTTGGTCTCTTGTTCAGTCTAAGTTCAGTATCACTTCATGCTCATCTCACTAGGGGACAACCATGGAAATGGCCTCTGCTATTTGGCAAGTTATTTGGTTACTATCTAGAATGGACAGAATCCTGACTCTGCCTTAACAATTGTTTCCTAGGCCTTAAAACAACTTCCTTCACATAATTCGATATCTGCCTATCACCACCTTCAAGAGCTGACTCAAATCCATTGCCTCCTCCTTAATTCCACAAACTCTAATGACTCCTACATAATTTCACATCTCTTTCACAAAAGGTACTTGGCTTCTATTATAGTAATTTCCTCTAACATTTAATTAAGCATTTTTTAAAAAATAAATCTTTCCAGAGTAAATTCTGTTTTACAGAACACTGGAGTTGAAAAAGACTTTAGAAGTCATTCAGTTCCACATAACCTGATAGATGAATCTTCTCTACAATATATCTTACAGGTGTTTGTCTAATTTCTATTTGAATAATTTCTATTTGAATACTACCAGTGATAGAAAAACAGCTCTTGAACAAAACATTCCACATTTAATACAGACTAATTATTAAGAAATTCATCCGTAGGTACTCACTGCATAACCCTTATCATAGAATTCCTGTAAGATCATTGCTAATCATTTAAAATCTACAGAAAATTGTAAAGAACAAAAGTGATCCTAACATATAAAAATAACTAGTGTTATCCCTCTAGGAAGTCCCTCTAGAATTTTTTATGTACTATATACAATGTAACTTAACACAATATATACATGTATATACATTAAATATTTCATTGAGCATTTTCCTACACTTTGTGAAAACATGTTTTTAATAGCAGTATAACATACAATCCCATGAATGTATCATAATTCATTTAGCTATTTCCCTACTGTTAAACATGTTAGTAGTTTTCCACATCTCCCCATTCCCACTAAAACACCTGATGTGACGTGAAAAATCATTCACTGGATCACTCAGTATCTTACTAGTGGTAGGTTTCTAAAATTGGAATTACGGGATCAAAGAATATGAGCATTTTTAGAGCTATTAATACATGTAGCAGTGTGTTTTATTTGCTTGTTACAGGTCAAGTAACCCATGGTCTGTGGCCACAGCTAATAACCAAGGGTAATCGCAGACCAAGGCTAATTAGCCCATCACAGTCTCTGTCTCCAAAGCATCAGTAGTTGGAACAGGTGTGTTTCTGCTGGGCACTGAGACTGGGAAGTGGTGTGATCTGAGATTAGGGGTGGCCATGTTTTCTGCCATTCATGGAAGGATGCCTAACAACAGCCCAGTGTGAAGCGTGTGAGGCACACAGACCAAGCAGCCAGGATGAGCGACGGCACGTCCAGAGGGACAGGGAATGTAACTGTCCTGGTTCCAGCCTCTTGTGGGGCCTAGATGAACTTACTGTCCCTGGGTTCCATGAGATACCTTTATGTTGTTTCTGTATGAGAAAACACTTTCAAGTTACAGTGGCATTCTATTCCTCACAGCAACATACTAATTAAAATAAAACATATCTACCAAATTGTTTTCCAAAAAGTTCTATCAGTTTACACTGTCATCCGAAGGATACAAGGGTGCCAATCCAGAATACAAGCATTTAGAAAAATTTTACTAATAAACAAGAATATATTGTGTATTTCTTTGATTGCTACTTATGTAAAGCTTTTTTTCATGTATTAGTCATTCGTGTTTCCTCCTTGTTGAACTCGTAAGAATTCTTTGTTCTTTGACAGTTACTAACCACCTCAGGGCTTCTTAAGGACAGTCTTTTCATCTCTTTGGAATCTTACTTTTACATCCCCTCTGCCACTGCAATGGTTAAGTTTCCTATAATTATTATCATTTTGCCTGGGTTCATGCAGTGAGTGGCTTTCTAACTGAAGAAAGTTGAGTTTAAAAGGTAAGACCTAGAAGGCCACATGTGGCCTTAAGGCTGTAGGTTCCCCATTCCTGGTATACTATTTTGGATATAGAATGTACT
>NW_012140524.1:1431446-1445343 GCF_000956105.1 Propithecus coquereli
ATTGTTCACAGTCAGTTACAGATTGAACTCCTTGTTCTACTACTTAACCCCCCTCCTCACTACTGCACTTGACTAGTCTTAAAAAAAAATAAAATAAAAATAAGATATGACTTAACTGTACTGTGGTGGTGGTAGCAGAAAAAAAAGGAATGAAATGTGAATGAAGAGGAAGATGATGATGATGAAGAATTCCAGCTGCCTTAGATATTATCCATCCAATGTTTCCATCATTTAAACTGCCAGTAATCTTTTCAGACTATAAAACTGAAGATCTATTCCCCAAATGTTTAAAAGTTTTCAAAGGTTTCTCATTCTTTATGAGATACAGTAAAAACTGTACCAGCATCTCCATTCTCACATCCCACCTTGCCTTAGCCCAAGTATGTGCTCAGCTATTAGCATCTCCTGGCCCATCGTGCCTCCCTGCTTGTCTGCTCAGACCAGAATTCTCAGCCACGTCGCCTCCATAGCCAAAGACCCCCTTCTCTGCTGTCACAAATCACACTGGATGCAATTAATTAACAGACTGTCAGCTGAGCACGGTGTGAGCGCAGAGCATGTCCTAGTCCTGCTCTTCACCCAGAATCTAGCATGAGCAGAGTGGACACTCAAAAAGGATTTGTTGAATAAATGAATTTGAGGACTAACAGTCCTACCAGGCTTTCACTGCCAACAGTAGCAAACATTTTACCATTTAGGGGATTATTACTGATGCCTCTTAGAGAACATCACGACCATCACCACCATCTTTAGCATTAACTGAATTTTTCAACATAACTTCCTTTTATGCTCATGACAACCCCAGGAGTTTTAACAAATGGGAAAACTGAGGTTTAGAAAGGTTAAGTGACTGGTCTAGAGATAGTCAGATAGCCAGTATTTGAGATGGAACTAAATCGAGGTCTGCTTAACTTTAAAACTGCTGCTCTTAACCACTGTCCTGAAATGCAAGTGTTTACCCATTAAACTCTGATTTTGAGGAAGTTCACATATTCAGGATTAAGTCCTGAAAGAAAAGATAACACAAAGTATGGCTTTGTAGCATTAATTTAACCTGATTTAAATATGATCTTGATGATTGGCTTTCCTCAATTTCCCCCTCCATAAAGTGGGGATGACAATGTACCTCCCTCCACCGCTCTGGATCACACACGTGGCTCACAGTCATCGGGATCTCAGCTTATATGAAACCTCCCCCACAAAAAGCATTTCCTAATTAGCAATCTGAAGTTTGCTGCCCTCAAATCTCTCCTTAACGTATCGTCTTCTCTTCACATACTCAGCAATATTTGAAATTACCTGTTCATCTATCTCATATGTCACCTATCTCTATTATGTAAATTTCGCTAAAAACCTTCCCATTGTGTTCAGTGTCATGTTCTCCATACCTGCAAGAGTAGCAGCATGGAGAAAATGTCCAATAAATATCTGATGAATGAATAGAAGGTTAACACCAATGACAGTAACATGGCCAAAGAGAAAATGTCCCAATATGGGGTAGGGTGGACCTGGGCATGGAGGAGCTGGGAGTTGGTGTGGGGAGCAGAGGAAAGGGAGCATGAGTAAGGAGGTGCAGGTTGTATATCTGCAGCCATGTCCACAGAAGAGGTGTACTAACCCAAAACAGGAGTGCTGTATGCTGTCCAGGTGACAGGTGTGTCCTAGACTGGACCATAGTCAACCCTCAGGCTGTCCCCCACCACCTGCTATAGGCTCCACAACCACTGAGCAACATTCTGACCATTGTAATTTGTGCATAGATACAGCTATTAGGGAGAGGGCATGCTAGCTAAAAACACAAGTATCTAGTCAGCTTGGCAGTTATGTTTTTCTACAAAGTTAGGCATTTATAACAATCTGTTTCTTATGACTTTGATTATTGAGGAAATCATCTTTCAAAGCTGTGCTGACACCCAGGGTTCTGTTCCTAAGGCAACAATGTAGAAAGTCAGCGGACCTCACCCCACGTCTTTGCATTCAACATGCAATACTCAACACTGGCTGTTTCTGCAACTCAAAGGTTTTGTGATCTTGTTTAATCTTTATGGACCTCAGATTCTTCTCGAAAATGTGGGAGTTTAAGGCCAGGCGCGGTGGCTCACACCTGCAATCCTAGCACTCTGAGAGGCCGAGGCGGGTGGATTGTTTGAGCTCAGGAGTTCGAGACCAGCCTGAACAAGAGCAAAACCCCGTCTCTACTAAAAATAGAAAGAAATTAGCTGGACAGCTAAAAATATATATATAGAGAAAAAATTAGCCGGGCATGGTGGCGCATGCCTGTAGTTCCAGCTACTCGGGAGGCTGAGGCAGGAGGATCGCTGGAGCCCAGGAGTTTGAGGTTGCTGTGAGCTAGGCTGACGCCAGGACACTACCCCAGGCAACAGAGCACGACTCTGTCTCAAAAAAAAGAAAAGAAAAAGAAAAAAGAAAATGTGGGATCCTATTTAGATTGGGACCTTTAAATTATGTGAAAACAAACATCTTATGTATGTTATGTATAATAGGGATCTTTTAATAAACACAATAGGTTGAGTCTTGTCTGTCCTATGGGAACATGTTTTGTCTCATCCTTGCATTAATCTGAGTTCAGGACCAGGAAATTGGTAAAAGTTAAAAAAGAACACAGGATTTAGGCAGACAAGGAGTAAGGAAAGGAAGGAAGGAACTGACAAGGGAAGTCAGTAATTCAACGCATTTGTTACAAAAGAACAATTCACCCACAGAGTGGCAGTTATTTGTAAAATCGAGAACTTTTCTAAGAATAGGGTATGTGAGACACCCTTGTGTAACTCCATTAAGCTATTCCTGAGGTTAAAGTGATGGCAACTGAAGGAGAAAGGGATAAGTGCCATAGACAAAGCTGTTCCAAGGATCTACCACAGTCTACATGGCTCCATTCGTTGCCAATTTATGAAAAGTTTGGCTTATTTTTTACAGAAGCAGTGATAAAAACAGAAGAGGAGGGCAACTCAGAAGAAACAGCTGCCGATACTCAAATTTACTGGCACATATATAGAGAAAAATCCCGCCAAATGCAGCCAGCTTTGAGCCACAGCTTGTGTGAGTTTACATCATTCACATGAATGCTTTATAGGCTTCCCATCCTGTAGTCCTGTATCTAACACAGCAATTAACTCATTCTAAGCATTTCTTGTACCCATGGCAATTCAGAACTGTGGGAGAAGGCAAAAGATGGTAATTTACAGTACATCTATTTTTAAAATTCATGAAAAATGCAAACAGATTCAACCTCAAGGACATGTGAACCTAGCAGCATTAGCAATGACAATATCCTCAGGTTCCCCACCTGATGTCCCTAGTATTCCACAATCGCAGACAGCTGGAGGGCCCAATGGACCACAGGGCCAAAAATAGTTAATTTCAAAATATAGATTATGTATCTGTACCTCAAAAGCAAAGAGACCAAAGGACTCAATTTAGGAGTTAGGCAAAAAGTGCCAATAAAACAGAGGAAGAAGAACGTAAGAATTTAACCACTGTGTATAAGCTCTGTAGTCTCCCTGCCTGAATGTGAGGTCGGTCAGGCAGCCTTCCAGCATAATGTGTTAAAGCAAGTAGCAGACAGACTTGACTGTGCTGGACTAGGGGTGCGCTGATTTGCCATCTACTCAGACTGTTAAGGATTTGAATCGCTCTATGCACTTTATTCAGAGTTTCATATTTGCCATCCATATAATACTTCTACATGAAATAACTCTGAATAAGATTAGTCTTATTTAGTAAAACCTTAAGTCGTATTGAATGATTGAAAAGCATCAAGCCATCAAAGAGCTGGAAAAGTTGGAAGAACACTCCTAAATCATAGAAATCTAGCACTTCTCTTCACCCCCACGTGTAAGGATGGTGAGACTCAGAAAAACAAAGCTTTGCAGTTGACCTGAGAATTCAGTAGTTCTAAATTCCTTCCAACAAGAAGCTGTGCACATGGTGGTGGGTCTCGCCACTGACAATGTGGGAATGGAAGCCAACGTCTCCCTTCAAGTGCAGTCCATGAGCGTGACCATGCACTCCTGTCCCTCAGATACCTGGTTAGGCCTGCAGGTGCTCCAGGGGCTGTCTCTGCTATCACTCCTCCTCACCAATTTCCGTAAAGGGCTACCCTCAAGAACCACTAAGTTTATCAATGGTTGATGGAACACATTCTGAACACATTTTGAAAAACCTTGTGGTTTTATTACTACTCTGGAAACTAGGTCAAGGAACGTATTAATAAATATGCTTACAAATGACTAAGCGCCTGCCAATACCCATAAAATGCTGGGATATATTCTAACAAATATCCACTTAAAAATACAATCTTAATAATATTCTAACAAACATCCACTTAAAAAACACAATCTTGTAACTTTGACTCAGTAAGCAAATTCACAAACACTAGAGAACTTGAGAAGTGTACAGATTTATCTAGCCCACCTCAATTGCCTAAGTAACCACATCCTAGGCACAAGGACACCACACACTTCACACCCATTCACTCGCAGGCTTTTTCAGATTTCTCAGATTAATACGGTAATCAAAGCAACATGAACGCCCAAAATATATACGATGCTTTTAATTTATCTCATTTCTTCCCAAACCTTGTATTGCTTGTGAATGACTGATTTTTATGGGTGAAAAATAGTATCCCAATAATACCAGATTAGCTTGCAAATTTTTACAGATGATGCTAAGGACATTTTCGGGCAGATACATGTCTACTCTTATTTTAAAAAGATGCTTCTTAGAGCTAGTATATACTTAATCTAATTTTGCATATTTTAAAAAACTTAAAATAATAATAATATGTAAAGGCCAGTAAGCACAAAAGGAGGTAACAATTTTAAAGTCAACTAGAATTAATACGAAGAACTTACAACTAACAGGCCTAAAAATCTGTTCTTGAAGTGAGAACATGAGTCCTTGACCAATACGAGGTCATCTAATTTTATACTATCATTAAAAAAAGAAAATGAAGCAGGGAGGGACTATTAGCAATAACCTTTTCTAGCTCTCTGGGCAGCCGCTGACCCACTGACATGAATGTCCAAGATGATAGAGAATAGCACAATTAGGACTAAAACTGCATAAGCAAAACCTTTCTTTGCAACCCTTCCTATATCAAATAAAAATGGCAGACCCAGTTAGACTCACAGAGTACTGGCACTATGGCTTAAATGACAGAAAAACTTACACAAAATAAGTATCCAGAGTATAGACAGCACTCTTTTTGTTTTTTCACTTTTATATTTTAGGGCACAGTTTTGGGGAAGGGGATACAATGCTGCTTTACAAAGGATACAGAAGTCCCTTGTTTGAGCTACCAACCTCTTAGCCACACAGAAAAATGTCAGTCACCCGTTTGTTAGAACCCAAATCTCCTTTTACTGCTCACAATATGCAACACACATTTTAAGGGGCTGTTGAAAGAGCAAAACAAAGGAAGCCCTTGAAACAGAAGCTGATCTTCCTAGCTTTGCCCCTGCCTTTTACCACTGTGCCTGCACGCCTGCCTTAAAGCACTGCCACATTGTTTCCACATGTACAGGCCCTTGAAACTTGTGCCAAAGCATTGCAAAATAAAACTGCACAAACAATTACATTTCAAAACATGAACTAGTAATGGCAGGTCCATCGCGTGGGCCAGAATAACCGCTAATTAAATCATAACCTACAAACGTCCCTGACCCGAGACATTTCTCAAATAATAAGAACAGGCATCGAACACGCTGTGGCTATGGGCGTATTTCAGAAAGAATCCCAGTGTCATTCATCCTGAGAAACCATTAAAAACGACTGTCTTCTTGCCACTTTCAGGGATCATAAAACAATTTCACAGGCAGAGAAAACTGTAAAAGATTAATTTTTTCATCTTCCAACATCAACATGTAATTGTACAGGCATTATCGAGCGGCATAAAATCAATACAAGAGGAGTGTGGGATGCAGGAGGTTTCTTCCAGAAAAGCTTAGAGCTCTCTTTCCCTGGACCACATGGAGATAACACCCCACACAAACGTACTACAAACTGGATACACGGTACCAGACTTACTTACCTTATAAAAGCTGGATTTATTCCTCTTGGCTAGAAGTCACAAATGGTTGAAGTGAAACTCCCTTCATTTGTTCCTCCAGCGAGCCAATTCTAGCCTCCCATTAACCCAGTCCATTGCAGACAATCTCACACAGCACAGGCTCCCCTCTTTCCCCAGTTCCCAGCCCAGCAAGGATAATCACATTCCGGCGGGGAGTGAACAGATGGTGGATTCCATGGTAACCAGCCCTCCTAAGGCGATTGGTAGAAGTGTGTGACTACTGCTTATTGGGTAACAATCGCGGTCTTTGTGCTCCAGCTTTGCAAATCCTAAAGGAAGGAACATATATAGCCACTCACATGCGCAGGGCTTGCCTAGCAGGTGTTTGGCTATTTCAACAAGGCAACGCAGCCCAACTAAAAGCTTTCCAGCAAATTTACCCTGGGTGATACAAAGTGCCTGACGTTTCAGATCGCGTACTCTGCTCATTCAGGGAGAAAGGTCACTGGAGGCTTAACTTGACAAACAGAAAATAAAACTGGAAAGTTAACTTGAAAACTCAAAGCACTGTAGAAAACTAAGCTTTTGCAATCTACATTAGAACTGAGAAATGCTTTGATATGTATAAGGATTTTTTAAAACAAATATAACATTCAACTTTGCAAAAATATCCTACTTTGAAAATAAAATCGAGTTTTCAAAATCAATTGTTTTATAAATTAATTTCTACGAAAAACTTAAATTCATTTTTTACTGTTTATTGAATTGGGGGACAGGATGGGGTATTGAATATAAGTTTTCATCTAGAGTCTTATCCAATTATAGGCTTGAAATCTCTTGATTTTATATTATCTACTGGGTTTAATTTGTTTCAACATCCATGAAGGTTAAATGCTAATTCAGCAGGCAAATAGCTCCTCCACCCTCTGGTGCTCATGCAGGAATCAGAGAATAAGTCCTTGGAAGATCAAAATGGCTGAAAACCAAATATACTACATGAAAACCAACTATTAGAGGTAATCCACAAATCTAAAACATATAAACTATAGGCACTCAAAATGTCCGTCAAAAATAAATTTTTTAAAGGGCAAAGAAAATAAATAATAAGATTAGCTTTAAAAGAAAGCAAAATAAAAACTGTGTACTGTGACTAGACTTTTAGGTATTAATTGCCACCTTACTCTATAGGTATGCCCTATCTTAAATTTCAGAGTTCTTTTCTTGCCATGAACCAGAAATGGGACATATATACTGGAAGGAAAAAAATAAAAATCCTTACAGACGATATGATTCTATTCTTACCAAAAAAAGAAAAGAAAAAAAAAATCAAAGGAATCACATAGGATATTATTTATAATCCCAGAAGTTCAGTGAAATAACCAAATATAAATATATCAATATAATTTCATTATAAGAGCAAAAACTATCAGAATATCAACAAGATTGGGTTTACTAATAACAATGGCAACAAAAAGTATACAACACCTGAGAATAATATTATCAAGAATAAGTGTGAACTATTAGGGAAAAAAGAATGAACTCTTACTGGGAGAAACAAAGGAAAATTGAACAGAGAGACATGATGTGTTGAAGGATGAGAAGATGCATTTCACAGATGTCAAGCCTTCCGAATTTACCAAACAGCCATCTAGTAAAATTTCCAACATACTTCAAAAAATAAATTTAACAAAGTGACTCCAAAGTTTATTTGGAAAAAATACATGATAAAAACCAAAAAAAATAAAAAATTATATGAGAGGAGTAACAGTAATAATATGTGAAATAACTAACTGTACCTAGTTTTAAAAACATGTTATAAATATGAAAAATATACTAATACCTCCCAAATGCATGACTCCAGGACAAACCTCTCTCCCCATGAATTCCAGGCTCCTACATCTGACTACCTACCAAATATCCTCTTCCTAGATGTTTAATAAGCACCTCAACTGTAACGTTCCAAAACCCAACTCTTGATTTTCTCTTCAAACCCGGTCCTCCAGCATCCTTCCTTATTTTTGCATCCTTCCCATCACTCAGGCTAAACACCCAGGAGCCCATCCTGGACTCCTGACACTTTACATCCAATCTGTCATGGACTATTTCTTCAAACCTAGCCACTTCTCATGCCTCCGCCACTTCCACCTGGTCTAGGCTACACCATCTCTCACCTGGATTCCTTAACTTCATAATTAGTCTCCCTGCCCCCATTTTGCACCCTATAGGCTATAAAACCAAGCAGATAATGCCAATTCTCTTTTTAAAACTGGCTTTCCCATTGCACTGGGAATAAAAGTTCCAAAATGTATGATAGTGTAAAGAGCCCTTAATAACCTGCCCCTACCCACATTAATTCACTTAACTCATCTCCTACAACCCTTTCCTGACTTCTCTGAGCTCTCCAGAGTCTGACATTTTGTCCTCTCCTCTGTGCTTTCTCAATAACTTGGACAGTGACAGTGTTTAACAGGCTACAGTTGTCTGTACACATCTCCCCTTCAGACTATGAACCCCTCGAGGCCAGGAACGGTGCTACTCTGAACTCTGTGTTCTCGATGCTAAGCCAAGGTCCTTGTATATAGTGGGAACTTTAAAAATCTGCTGAATTCATTAAAGTATGTGATACATAATTTTTTATTCCAGTCCAAATTTACAGGTACCTAAGAATCCAGAATTAGATGAATGATTATGCAAATAATAGTGTATACAACTAAATAAACTAGTATGCAGTTATTAAATATGGTCACCAAGATTGTGTGGCAAAGGAGAAAAGTTTATGGTCTATTAATAAAAAGGTACTGTTCACTGAATCCCTAGTATGTGCTAGACACTCTAAAAAACACTTTATAAATATTTTATTTAAACCTCATAGAGACTAAGAATTAGGTATTGGCCGGGCACGGTGGCTCACACCTGTAATCCTAGCTCTCTAGGAGGCCGAGGTGGGCGGATTGTTTGAGCTTAGGAGTTCGAGACCAGCCTGAGCAAGAGCGAGACCCCGTCTCTACCAAAAATAGAAAGAAATTAATCGGCCAACTAAAAATATATACAAAAAAATTAGCCGGGCATGGTGGCGCATGCCTGTAGTCCCAGCTACTCGGGAGGCTGAGGCAGAAGGATTGCTTGAGCCCAGGAGTTTGAGGTTGCTGTGAGCTAGGCTGATGCCACGGCACTCACTCTAGCCCCGGTCTCAAAAAAAAAAAAAAAAAAGAATTAGGTATTATCCTCATTGTATAGGTGTGTAAAATGAGGCTCAGAATTTAAGCTCTTTGCCCTAGATTCTCAACACTGAGACTAGAACCTCATTTGTCTGAAACCAAAGCTTAGGTCTAAGTCACTATGCTACACCACCTCCTAGAAGGTGGGAGGGGAAACACAGAATACAAAACTGAATACTATGAACAAATACAACACATTTGCAATGAGATAAAAGAGAAGACATTCTTAGGAACAAAAGCCTGGGCTTCCTGGGCTTCAAAATTTTAAGAGTAGCTGTGAGGAAGAAATATTGGTGCTATTTTCTCTTCCTGTTTTCCAAAATGTTTAATGTCAAATTATAATTTTCTAAAAATAATATTTATTTCCCCTGCACATATTTTTCAGTGTTCACTCCGCTATGTTCTTGGGTGGATCTACTAACTAGCAAGACAATAAAAAAACTAAAAAAGAACTTGGCTCACAGTTTCTAAAAAATTGATTCCATGGCAATTACTTAGGGGCAAAAAAATGGCATATCTAAGAAAGGCAAGTGAGAAGTAGTAGTGTCCTCTCCAGCTCCAAGTTCCCCTCTGGGTGTTCTGACATTGCCTTCCCAATAGTACCTCCTTAAACCACACTGCCCAGAATCTAATAAGGGCCAGAAATGTAGGCGGTAGGGCATGTGACAAAGAGCCAACAATGCCCATAAAGGTTGTCAAGATAAAAAGGTGTTGGGATCAGAGGAGCCCGATAACTTATTTTCTTCAAATATCGGGCAGGCAGCAACCTTGCCTAGGATATCTGCTGTCCCAGCCACCATGCCAGCAAAGCAGTGATCAAATAATCTTGGAGTGTCGCTCCATCTCTCTTTACTACTGAAGATACCCAGTTTCATTCACCCATACTCCTCAGTTCTCTTTTCCTTGATAACAGGCTTTATCCAGGCACACAGAGATTCCCAAACTTTTCAAATCGCAGAGCATCTCAGTAACTTTCAGAGTGCCCAGATCAAAAGAAATTCTTGAGAATTCCATCTATTAAGTAGTTAGGTACAAACAACCTAAATAACTACCTTTGACCTAGCAACCTAGCACCATTTGAAAATATAATACATAATAATTGCAAGAAAAATTCATATTTTTATTCCATCCTTAAATCACTACCACTACTTACTAATGGGATGCGGGTGCCCGCACAACCTCTCATACCACGGGATATGAGACATCGCCAACTTCGTTTCACATTGATTTTCACCAACTGTTATCACAGTGCCCACCAAACCCCCAACTTTGCAAAAATATGCCATCATTGAAAGAAATATAGTACAATCCATATTAAAACTGGGAATTACCTAGAGATAATAGTTTACACAGTGTTGGATAGATGTTGCTGTGTTTCCCTTGAAATTTTAAAATAGCGTGCAGGCAGTACTCCTGTGATTTAGCAGTGACGGCCCAGAGTACCTAGGCACATATTTAGGGAGTGATGTTTTTAAGCCCTTAGCCTTTGCAAAGTCGAATAGTGACTCCCTAATTACAATAAAAATTCAGAAACCTGGATTTAGTCTCTGCTTAGCCACTTGTATGGCACAGGCAAGCCATTGCCCTCTCTGGTCCTGTGTTCTTCAGTCACAAAATGAGGGGGCTGGCTTAGAACATCTCCAGAGCTCTCTTCAGCTCTAAAATCATATGTGTTAGAGGAAAGAGGGGGCTTTCTCATTCTTACTGAGTTGAGAAGAAAAGAAAACAAGGGCTGGAGTAGCAAAGACAAGAATATTTAGTTTCCAGGAGAAAATGGCATGCATCTGGGTACAACCCTGAGGTGTGGTGTGACTGAAAGGCTTCAGCAGGTGGGTTTGCTCACGTACCAGGTGAAATGGCAATTGAACCTACACGAAGATGCCTGGTGTAGGGTACACTTTGAGTAACAACGCTGCTAGCTCTGCTGCTGTTTCTGCTGGTCTTTCCATGGTCTCTTTTCACTCTCGCTGAAACTCCTTCTTGACAAATGGTTTGTATGATGAAGTGACTAACTGTTGTTAGGTTGTAGTCTATGACTATGAAACAGGCTCAAATCACTACTATAATTGTGGATCGAACATAACAGAGCTAACCAGTCACACACACTAAAAACACAAAATACAACATCTATAAAGATCGGACATTTCCTTAGCTATTTTCAGTATGTTACCGAGAATTTTGTATTTTTGGTTAACAGTCTACGAAATTATTTTGTTTTCATTTGACGATTTTTTTTCTTTTGTGATTAGTTTTATAAAGATAATTTACAGCAGACATTTGCAGGGTATGGAGTACCTTATAAACAAAAGTAAACACTGAAATAAATGGAACTTCTCCGCTCAGTTTGCAAGGGGTTAAGATGAAGAGTCTAGACTGATTTGATGGAAGCATTTAAAAAAAAATAAAATCGCCCATCATCCCTCTGACAGGGTTAGCATTTCAGAAATACTTGCATTCCAGGACCTGCCCAGGTACAATGCAAAAAAACAAGCACTGAGGAGGATAAATCGACATCAAGGTGTCTTATCTAACCCAGTCTATCAAAGCCCCAGGGATATTTTTAATTAAAATTGGGATGATAGTGTGTCTTAGTCAAACAATAATGGGACTCAATTCTTCACATCATTAGATTATTTGTTACTATCTTCATTAGAGTAATATTCCCTCTCCTTTCAAACACTTAATATTAATTTTAAAAGAGAAGCGGAAGGAAATTATACAAGCATCTGGGTACTAGTCTGTTGCCTTCCACACTCTTCCTTCTTATCCATATTTTTTCAAGAAAGGATTTAAAGATAATTGAAATATAGATATTTTAATTTTGTCTAAAAAAAGTCTGAAATATATGAAAGTGAAGACCACAAAGGGGAAATGTGTATAACATGTTTATGTATTAGTTACACTAATAAATATATCTAAAATATTTATAAGAAGGTAACTAATAGAAAAGGGGCTAAAAATAAAGAAGTTCTATAGGCCGGGCGCGGTGGCTCACGCCTGTAATCCTAGCTCTCTGGGAGGCCGAGGCGGGTGGATTGTTTGAGCTCAGGAGTTCGAAACCAGCCTGAGCAAGAGCGAGACCCCGTCTCTACTAAAAATAGAAAGAAATTAATTGGACAACTAAAAATATATATACAAAAAACTAGCCGGGCATGGTGGCGCATGCCTGTAGTCCCAGCTACTCGGGAGGCTGAGGCAGTAGGATCGCTTGAGCCCAGGAGTTTGAGGTTGCTGTGAGCTAGGCTGACGCCACGGCACTCACTCTAGCCCGGGCAAAAAGAGTGAGACTCTGTCTCAAAAAAAAAAAAAAAAAAAAGAATGTTCTATAAATAAGACTTGTTGGGCTTCTACAATATGCAAAGTTCCATCCTAAACTCCATAGACAATAAAAAGAGGAACTGGTCCCTTTCTCTTGATGAGTTTTTAATATGTTTGGGGAAAAAAGACTTTTAGCTTTTGTTGTGGGACGTTGGAGGAGGACACTAACAAGATAAAAGAGCGAAAGATGTATAGCATGAGGTAAGCAGTATATACACCACACGGACATCATTCTGCAAAAACTAACAAATTATCAACATTATGAACCTTCCCTTTCATATTTCAGGACTGAGATCAGGCCAGAATGAAAACTGTGACAATTCGAGTGGTTTTTTACTCACAAAAGCTGATGCTGAACAGTTAATCTCTGCAGCTCAAAACATATCCTAAAGGACTGACACATGCAAACAACTATAGCTTTAGATCAAATTTATACAAAAATTGTTCAGCTGAAGTTTGCAAGGTTTCATTTGTGAAGAGAGAAAGAAAATTCAGCAAAAATTTAATGATCGGCTGACCCCTTACTGTTGTTGATACCCAGGGATTAATATATGGCTTCTCATCTGATCTTATAAAATCAATTCTCTCTATACTACCTTTACCTTTCGACCCCAAGTCCAAACCCCAGAAAGAGGAAAGTACTGAGAAGAGAGGGTAGCCAAGCTTTGTGAGGCAAAGGTCCCTTGAGACTACGACTGAGGTGGAGCTAACTGTGAACATGTGAAGGTGCGAATTTGCAGTTGCTGCACAGCAGGGGTAGGGGGGGAGGTGGAGTGCGTGCACCCGTGCATGCAGCAATGATATACAAGGATGGGTGAGATGAGTGTGTGTGCAGGGGAGATATTGGGGGCATGGAGATGTTTCTGAAAAGCTTAAACAGCACTGCAAATGATATCTCCTAAATGCCCTGGGTTTTTCTGAGATAACCAGAGCATAAACAGTTGAGCATAGGGCAAACCATGGTTAGTTAATGCTATGAATATAGATTCATGAACTCTGGGCTGCATAGAGTATACTGTTAAAATTTTTTACCTCACAACTTGTTAGCAGGGTAACTTCCAGGATACAATCTCTGAGCATTGAGGCCTTCATCTAATAAACAGGCAAAATATTTGGTAACTTTCTCTCAGGAGGAGTGACGAGATCATGCAGGTGATCTCACTTTGACCATCTAGAAAACTTAACAGCTGTAAGAAGTTTTAAACAGGTTTTAAAAAGGGGGGAAGGTGGGGGCAACTGTTTACTTCGTAGCCAACAAGAATGGCAAAAAATGACTTCTTATCACGAATATAAAATCATGAACTCTGGGCTGCATAGAGTATACTGTTAA
>NW_012140524.1:1447678-1454266 GCF_000956105.1 Propithecus coquereli
TCTAGTTAATTCTTGCAAATATTTCCATTAAGCAATAAAAATACCCTAATGACTAAAAAAGTAACATGTATTTACAAATTTGGAAATTACAAAAAGAAAATTAAAATCAACTATAAAATCACTATGTAGACATATAACAATCAGCCTTTTGATGCATTTCTATAAGTTATTGTGTGACATATATCAGGATTAGGATTGTTCTGAACATTGTGCTCTGTAACAAATTTTATGAAATTATTTCGACAGAAGAGTCTGCTTCAATTTTTCTCAATCATGTCAGGTAGTTGGTGTTTAAGAGGAGACTTTGATGTATAATTAAGCCACTTAATTAACTTTTATTTTATAGAGGTTGGCACTGCTCAGGAGCATAATTTCTATTAACAGCCCAATAAATGTCAATACATTCATTTCAAGTTTCGTTAAATAAACAAACTCTGTGCCCAAGAATACTTGCTACCTGTTTCAAAGGAGACCTCCCCCAGCTGATATACAGTTCCCTCCTGCAGGTTAAGCTAATTCACTGTTCAGAGTTACTATCTGACTTTTTCAGAAGGCGTCTAATAGTCTCCTAAATGCTATTCGCTAGAGGATTTGCAACCATCAGCTGAAAGTGATTGATGCTGGATGAAACTCATGAATTTTAACAAGCAATTGGGATGCTATAATTTGGCTCTTTTTTTTTTAAATGAACAAGACAATATTCAAAAGAACTATAATACCAGGGAAAAGGCAGGCGCAGTTACACTCACACCCACACACAACCCATCCCCTCTTCCTCTGCCCTGGGCCAAAATAACAAATTGCTACTGCTAGAAAGAAGATCAATGTTACTTTTAGTGTAACTTATGTAAGACTATAGGATTTATGATTTTAGGTTAAAGTAGCATGCCTTGGAACAACATAGCCCACAGGTATACCAAACATGTTTCACATGTTCACCAAGCAAACCCTGAGGCATTCCTACTCATGTACAGTTTCACAAACACAAGGTACAACAGCTTTCTCATATCAGTAGGTATATACATTTTTGAAATCAATTAGAGAGAAGGTCAAAAGTTCCTTACCAAAGAAAAAAGCTTTAAAAAGTTAGGTTTTTCAAGGGAAAGGAGCTTCTCCACTTGGTATCATGTCATTCAATCAATTCCCTTGAACAAACATTTACCAACAATGTTACGCCATATGCATATAATCGAAAGAGGCCTGAAAGTTAGATCTTGCCCTCGTGAACCTCACAGCTTAAGACAGTGGTCCTCAAAGTGTGGTTCCTGGGCCAGTGTCACGGCATTATTTGCTGGAATATTTTAAACTGCAAATTCAATTTCTTTAGTAGATGTAGGCTATTCGAATTTTCTCTCTTTTCTTCTGTATTGTTTTGCTCAGTATGTCTTTCAAAGGAATTTATTTCATCTAAACTGTAGAATTTACTGGCATAGAGTCATTCATAATAATAACTTATCCTGTTTATAAAATCCTGATATTAGAATTGTTTTCCCGACTTCCAGATAAGTCTCAAAAGGGATTGATCAATTTATTAAACTTTTCAAAGAAAAAACTTTTTTTCTCTATCGCCTGTTTTCTTTTGTATAGTTTTTACTTTTATGCGTATAACTTCTTTCCTTCTACTTAGAGTTTAATTTGCTTTCTCTGAATCCTTAAGGTAGAAGGGTACATCCTTGATTTTATAACTTTTTCTGTCTAATATATGCATATGAAACTTATATGTTTTTCCAGTATTAATAGTTTTTTTTAATGGTAGGAGGGTATTCCAACATCCCTTACTCCATCATGGCCAGAACAAAAAGTATTTCACGGAATTCTTTATCTTAGTGCTTACTTAAAAATCAAATTGGGCCAGGCGCAGTGGCTCACGCCTGTAATCCCAGTACTTTGAGAGGCTGAGGTGGGAGGATTGCTTTAGGCCAAGAGTTCAAGACCAGCCTGAGCAATAGGGAGAACCCTGTCTCTACAAAAAAATAAAAAATTAGTCGGGCATGGTGGTGCACCCCTGTAGTCCCAGATACTCGGGAGGCTGAGGCAGGAAGGATCATTTCAGCCCAAGTGTTCGAGGTTGGGGTGAGCTATGATTATATCACTGCACTCTAGCCCCAGGCAACACAGTGAGATCCTGTCTCAAAAATAAGTAAATAAAATAAAATTGGTTATTGAGAAGAACAAGTGAAATAGAATAAATGAGGGTGAAAGGTCCCCACTACGGTGAACTATATGTAGGTTTACTGAACAGACAGCCTAGAGCACATACAGAGCACATCAGTTGAAGAACTCTGTTTTGAATAGTGACTCTGCTGATATTTGCTCTCAATCCAGTGAGAGGAACTACAATCCAAACTTCTATAATTTTCAGTGGAAAGAAATTTGGGGGAAAGGTGCAGCTAAGATTTGACCTAGAAACATACAAACTGCTCCCATCCAGCAATGTAAAGCCGTTTCCTTTTCCTCCTCTGCAGTAATGTACACACCAACTGTTGGCATCCCACTAACAAAGACCTCTTCGTGGTTGATAAATTCCATAACGTTCACATACAATGTATTCAGAGCACTATACTACATGAGATAAATTAGAAAACATGGACTGCACTTGAGACAATTTAAGTAGATCCACAGGAAGAATTTGAGATGGCTTAAATTCTGGAAATGTCAAATGTCAGAATTCTCAGTCAAAACTACAGAGGTCACAAAGTTGCCACTGACATTTAGTGGGGAAAGGATATAGTCTTTTCAATAAATGGTGCTAACTAAATCAACTCGATAGTCACATGGGACAGAAAAAAAAAAAAAATCACACGGGACAGGAATCTTAATTCCTACCTCACATCATTCATACAAATCAATTCCAGATGGTTCACAGACCTAAATGTGAAAAGATAAAACAATAAAGCTTCTGGAAAGACCATGGAAAAACATCTTTGTGACCTTCAGGTAGACAAAAGTGTTTTAAACAGGACACAAGAGACCTGACTTTATAGGAAAAGATTCAAATTGGACATCACTGTTCAAAGGACACCAAAGTATAAAAAAGCTTTAGGGAAAAAAATTTTGACTTGTATTAATAATTCTGACAAAGGATTAAGTATACAGAATGTATAAAGAACTCAGACAACACAAAAGGACAGGAAAAAAATGTTTTTAATGGGCAAAAGTCTTGACTGAGCACTTCAAAAAAAGAGGATCTCCAATAGAATATAAAAATCATTAATCATCAGGGAAATGCAAATTAAAAATCACAAAATGATTGCAACTAGACGTATGGCTAAAACCTTTAAAAAACCAACAGAAAGTATGGCAAGGACATGGAATAAATAGAAAATTCATATGTTGGAACCACTATGGAAAACTTTTAAGGAACATCTTCTAAAACTGAACATATGCATACCTCAATAATTCCACCAAAAGACATATATACAATAATGTTCACAGCATCTTTCATCATAATAGCCAGTGCCTATCAACAGAAAAATGTAAATGAAATACTATTCACAATTACAAAAAACAAATTAGTGCCACAGAGTGCAATAGATAGACCATAGATGAAATAGATGATCTTCAACTTGAATACCAGCTCTGCTACTTATCATGTAATATTAACTATGAAATTATAGGTATACAATCTCATTGAGCCTGTTTTTCCCATATGAAAAATAGGGTCATGTCACCTATCTAATAATTCTGAGGATTAGAAATGTGTATATAAGGCCGGGCGCGGTGGCTCACGCCTGTAATCCTAGCTCTCTGGGAGGCCGAGGTGGGCGGATTGTTTGAGCTCAGGAGTTCCAAACAAGCCTGGGCAAGAGCGAGACCCTGTCTCTACTAAAAATAGAAAGAAATTAATTGGACAACTAAAAATACACAGAAAAAAATTAGCTGGGCATGGTGGCGCATGCCTGTAGTCCCAGCTACTCAGGAGGCTGAGGCAGGAGGATCGCTTGAGCCCAGGAGTTTGAGGTTGCTGTGAGCTAGGATGATGCCACGGCACTCTAGCCCGGGCAACACAGTGAGACTCTGTCTCAAAATTAAATAAATAAAAATAAAAAATAAATGTGTATATAATACAAAAAACTGTGTCCAATAGATGCTCAATAAAGAGAGTACAATTTAGGAGCTATATCACTCAGAATCAATTATCAACTTCTTTTATAATAAACTCTCCTCTTGTAAAATAAAGATAATGTTCCACCTGACTGGCCAAATACATCTATAGCATTTCTGCTACAGAAAGACATTAAAATATGTCTTTCGATAGTAAGTAAAATATTAACCAATTATACATTGTGAACTTCCAAAGAAAATTACACAACTTGATTATTCCCACCTTAGTGTTCAGAGAGTTGAAAACTTAGTCATCAGTGAAAACTATACATGAACCAGGTCATGACATTTTTATTATTCAGCTACTCTAAGAACTCCATATGTAACTGCAGCTGTCAGCTCTAATGCCAGGATCAAATGAGTTGGAAAGATTAAACAAAGGGGCAGGAGAGATGCCAAGAAGTATATAAACTGCTGGACAAGAGTCCATCTGGTTCAGTTACAAAGCTGAACCTTAGAATGCTTATGTGCATTGTACGCACATTCTGAAGAAAAGCTGTAACAGGTTGAGATGGATGAAATGTAAAAGAAAGAAAACAGGGCAAATACAAGGACAAAAAAAAAAAAACAAACAAAAAAACAAGTATTACTGTGGTTTTCAGCCGAATTCTGAGTCTACTTTTTTTTTTTTTTTTGAGACAGGGTCTCACTGTTGTGCAGGCTGGAGTACAGGGGCACAATCATAGCTCATTGCAGCCTTGAACTCCTGGGCTCAAGCGATCCTCCTGCCTAAGCCTCCCCAGTAGCTAGGACTACAGGCACACACCACCATGCCCAACTTAATTTTTTGTACAGACGGGGTCTCACTATGTTTCCCAGGCTGGTCTCAAACTCCTGGACTCAAGTGATTCCCCCCACCTCAGCCTCTCAAAGTGCTGGATTACAGGTATGAGTCCCTATGCCCAGGCTGAGTCTACTTTTTAGTCTTCCAAATAAATATATTCCTTGCTTGTCATTAGAGAATAAAACATAGGTTCTATAATGAATCCCACTTTTATATCTTTTTAATATTTATACATATATATCTGGGATTTGATAGCAGACTATATATTTTAAAATTACAATAAAAATGAAGAGAAATGACTCTAAGTGTAGCAATACTTGATAAAATTTTACTCATTTGTATGGAAAAGTCATGTTATTACCTTATACTACTATCTAAACTAGCAAGGGGAAGACAGAGGCAGAGCAAAGAAAAAATAAATCCCCTGAGATCTTAAAGTCAAGTTAAAAAAAACAAAAAAACTCCTCGAATTTTCTGATCTAAATTACTTAAACATAAGGCCTCAAACTTTCATATTTTGCTTGTGCAATCAAACTATCCTAGCTATTTCTATTCTGTTATTATCTTTATGATGCACACATAATTTATAAGTAACTCAAAGTACTTTAAACTCGGTTCTATTCGTTCCACAAGAAAGGTCAGGACACCATCTTGGTTCAAGTCTGTGACACAAAGCCTCCTTACAATGGGAATAAAGAACAAAAAGCTTTTTTTTTCCTTCTGTGGCTGAATTATTGGGAGAATCTCAGTCCATTTTTAACCTAGTTAAAACAAAGGAAAACTTTGGCCAAAGCCTTGTGAATCTGTGTTTTTCCAGGCACCAGTATTTTCACAACCCATGCTTGACGTATCTCATATGTACGGATCTAGTTTTCTATTTACATGAGGCTTGGGGCATAGAGAACCTGCCTTAGTTGAAGTTTTCTTTTAATTTTCCTCAATTGTCCAGCTACTTGAATAAGTTCTATAGCTCCCTCTCCACTCTGTCTCTTTCCAAAGTGGAATCCATATTTTAAAAATGGCTAGCACATAGGTTATCTGACACATAGAAGTAAAAGTTAAAAAAAAAAAAATTGAGATCCATAAGTTTACACAAAGATAAGTGCAACTCATTTGTTTAAAATCCTAATTCAATGTTTGCCCTTAAAAATAATAAGGTCAAGGCCAGGCACAGTGGCTCATGCCTATAATACTAGCACTTTGGGAGGCCAAGGCAGAAGGATTGCTTGAGGCCAGGAGTTCAAAACCAGCCTGGGCAATATAGTGAGACCCCAACTCTATAAAAAAATAAGAAAATTAGCTGGGTGTGGTGGAATGTGCCTGTAAATCCCAGTTACTCAGGAGGTTGAGGCAGGAGGATCACTAGAACCCAGGAGTTTGAGGTTGCAAGTGAGCTATGATAGTGCCACTGAAGGCCAGCCTGGGTGACAGAGTGACACCCTTTCTCCAAAATATATATGTATAAATATAAATATATATATGTGTGCATACATATATATAGTCAAGCTATTATTAATATCTAAAATCAAGAATACAAGTACAATGGAATTTTCCCCCTAGGCATGTTCCAAGTTAGTCTTAAAAGCTGGCATTCTTCTCAGTAATTTATAAGCCAAAATCTTAAAAATTTTAATATTTAACAATGATAGATATGTTAACTAAATTAAGGTACTATCCTGTAACAGAATATTGTACAGTGA
>NW_012140524.1:1456206-1469414 GCF_000956105.1 Propithecus coquereli
TCAAGCAATTCACCCGCCTCAGCCTCCCAGAGTGCTAGGATTACAGGCGTGAGCCACCATGCCCGGCTTAAAATAAATATTTTGTTAATACGACATTACAGACTTCTCAAAACACCTAAAGACTTATTACCATGTAGATTCAACATTTACATACTAACTCAAATTATAATCTCTCTTTTTATGTGATATGTAGACCTCATAGTCAGAATCGAACTATTAATACAAGACTCAGTTCAACTTTGTAATATCACTTCTTCAAATTACCGTGTTTCTGAACAAAGAAACTGAAAACTGTACTGACGTAAAGTACGTTGAAAGTATTTGAGGAAATTCTGACAGGTCTCATAAAATAAACATTTAATGCGGCATTTGTTTAAGCCAACAAATGGAAGACTGGAGGAAATTAGTTGGAGAAATACACACTAAAATCATAAAGTCTTAGAAATTTAGAAATCCTCCCATTGTATGTATATGAAAACTGAGGCCAACAGTATTAAGGTAGGCTAGACATAGCTACATTGATATTATGAAGACAAGATATATACACTTCAGAGCTTCTGATAGATTTTGTTCAGTGCAATTTCCAAGGTGTTATAAATAATTAGCCCTTTCTTAAACATGCTATCATCCATCATGGGGTGGGGATTTTGAGAGCTAATAACCCATCTGCAGCAATTGACTCGCTCTCAATGAATGTTATTTTTATAGGCTTTAAAAGCGGATGTCTATGAAGTAAAAGTGCAGTAATGAGAGGTGGTGGATTCGTACAGTGTGGTAGTGCCCATCCAAGGGCTAATGTTCTCCAAACTTCACCAATTCAAGCCACCCTCATCCAGGTCAGCTAACAGCTGGGGGTATCCTCCGCAGCCAGGGTAGGTTTTATACAAGAAGTGCTGGTGTTTACACGCAGGCATGAGTGACAAAGTCGAATGAGGATGTCAGCATTTTTGGTTCTCTCTCTCTGGTTCAAAGTAGTATGGCAGGAAACTACGAACTGACCATATGCCAATGAGCTATGGGCTAAAACTGGAACTGTGCTGTTTTGCTACTGTGCACTAGGGCCAGAGAGATCCTCATAACCATGTTGGCCCTTGTTCCTGACCTCTTTTTTCAATGTTTTAGCAGTTTGGAAGGCAAAGAAAAGGAAAAGTTATGCGGAATGTTTTCTGACGATTTGATATTGTACTGTGTAGATTTTTACACAGCTTTACAATCAACTGTTTTCACTGTTCATTCAGATAGTATGTGGATCTAGCTGTAGAAAAATGTAGCAGGGATTACACAGAAATAAAAATCTCTCTCATGAATGGGTGCCATTTTTCTGAGTTCACCGCTTATATCTTGGCCTGCTAGATTTTATAAGAACAGATTTATCCCTCTTGGCTTTACATCAAGTGATTTTGACCAATTTAGTCATACACATGTTTAAATTTCAGAATGGCTTTAGAAACCATAATTTTAGCCAATTTGTTATAAAGCAAAAGTCAGTACCCTCCCCCTAAAAAATTACTATGTGGCTAAAAATAAAGCTTCATAAAAGGAGAGTAAGCTAAACTGTTCATACACCGCCATCATTATATTTATGTCTCGATAAAATGAAAATTATCATCAGTAAGTACAGCTGTATACTTAACTTGCTAAGAACCCTCTTAATAACAGCCCTAACAAAAAATGATACCAGGTGGTGAAACTGAGATCATTTATGGATCATCCATAACTGAGAGAGTTAACTTTCCAGAGACTAAATGGCAGAGCTGGGATGCAAATCCTAGGCTACTTAACATCAACATATCATCTCTTAAGTGCAGAATGTCTGCTTATCCTCTCTTAGGTATTCTCAAAGTAACCTAGGATGAATAAAAACTCTTATCCTATGTCTTTGTATTCTTGTGTCCACCCCCCACAAACTTAAAACCTAAAACTTTTTGTGCCTGGTAAACTTCCTCTTTTCTATTTCATGTGACTCTTTTCATAACTAAATTCTTCAAAACTGTATTTATAATAACCTACTTGTAAGCAAATTGTTTTGCACATAACAAGGAATACTGAGATCATTTTATCATAGAACAACACATCTTGCAAACGTTGCTTTTATCTTAATTTGCTTATAGGCTGTGAGAATGAGAAGAGTAAATGTGTTACTTCCTCAAGGTCACTCTGAGCCAGAAATAGAATTCTGGTTTAAGGTCTGGCTGCTAAAACACTCTTCCTCTGCAATGGTAAGCTACTATGGGTAAACTGGTTACTAAAAAATAGAAAATGGCAACAAAAAGTTTGGGATACTCAAAATATTTTTCATAATGATTTCACTTTTCTCTACCTATCTATCTGCCCTATTTTGCCCATCGCCTGTATATACTCTACTGTGATTATGGAAAAAACAGCAACTGCTTTTGCAGATAAAGAAAAAACCTTATTCCAATTTCAAACATGAAGCAAATGTTCCATTTCCTTTTCATATTAAAATATGGGATGCTGCCTCAAATATCACAGTACTTTTAAAAATGCATGTTAAATCCATTTCTTCTATTTAATTTTACAGATTATTCTTTTGATTTGTAAGTTTGAGACAGTTCTCTGAGAAATGCACATAGGCACAAACAAATGTGGTAATTGGCATTGTAGAGGGATTTGTCTGAGGCACACCGCCCAATTGAACTTTCTGTGGTAATGGAAATCTTTCAGGTCTATGCTATATAAGGTAGCTACATGAGCACTTCAAACATGGCTCATGTGACCAAAGAACTGAAATTAACTTTATTTAATTTAGGTGTTCATTCTTATTTTATTTTGGATACAGGGTCTCACTCTTGTCCAGGATAGAGTGCAGTGATGTCATTGTAACTCACTGTAACCTCACACTCCTTGGGCTCAAGTGATCTTCCTGCCTCACCCTCCCAAGTAGCTGGTAATACAGGTGCACGCCACCACCCCTGGCTAATTTTTCTGTTTTGTAGAGATGGGTTCTCCTTCTTGCTCAGGCTAGTCTCAAACTCCTGACCTCAAGCCATCCTCCCGCCTTGGCCTCCCAGAGTGCTAGGATTACAGGCATGAGCCACTGCACCAGGCCAAGGTGTTCATTTTTAAAGCAAGCTGTGGCTAGTGGACAGCGTAGGTCTAAAGTTTGGATATATCTTTAACCTTTTCTTTTGAAATAATTATAGATTCATAGGAAGTTGCAAAAATGGTACAGAGGTCCAGTATACCCTCCACCCAGTTTCCTTTGATAATTACATCTTATGTAACTAGAGTACAGTATCAAAACCAGGCACTGATGTTGGTAAATGTGTTTACTTCTACACCAATTTATCACTTGCATAGATTTGTGTAACTGCCACAATCAAGATAGAGACGATCCTGTTCTCACAGAGTTCCCTCATGCCACCCCTTTAGTCACACTCAACACCCTTCTCCCACCATCGCTAACACTTGGCAACCACTAATCTGTTCCCCATCTCCACCATATTGTCATTTACAAAACATTATGTAAGTGGAATCACAGTATATGACTTTTTGAGATTATTTTCTTCATTCAGCATAATGCCCTGGAGATGCATTCAAGTTCTTGTAGGTTACCAACATGTTCCTTTTTCCTACTTCATAGAATTCCATTGTGTGGATGTATCACAGTTAGTTTAGCTATTCACATTTTAAGAACATTTGATAGTTCGTAGTTTTTGGCTGTTACAAATAAAACTGGTATGGACATTCATATACAGACTTTTGTGTGGATCTAACTCTTCTATGGGATAAACACACAAAAGTACAACTATTGGCTGCAGTTATAAGTGCCCACATATTCTTATTTTCATTTGTTCTCTATATATCCTTTGTGGTAAAATATGTCAGTATGTTGTTAGTCCATTTACTAATTAATTGTAGTTTTTTTAGCATTAAGTTTTGAAATTTCTTTATATATTCTAGATTGAGTTCTTTGTCAAACACAGGGCTTCCAAATTTTTTGTTGTTGTTGTTCCAGTTTATACCTTGTCTTTTCACCCTTTTAACAGACTTTTTTTAAATTTTAATGAAATTCAATTTATCAATTTTTTCTTTGATGGATCATGCTTTTTGGTGTCAAGGCTAAGAACTTCTTGCCAAGCCATAGGTCCTGAAAATTTTCTCCTATGTCTCTTGTAAAAGTTTTATAGTTTTGTGTTTTACATTTAAATCACAGATCTACTTTGAGCTAATTTCTGCGTAAAGTCTAAGGTGTAAGTTGAGGTTTATGTTTTTGTCCATGGATATCCAGTTGCTCTACAATCATTTGTTGAAAAGACCATCCTTCCTCAACTAAGACCCTTGTACCTTTGTCAAAAATCACTTGACTCTATTTGTGTGCATTTATTTTGATTCCTTTGTCTATCTCTCTTCTAATACCATAGTCTTGATGACTGTAACTACATAATAAATCTTAAAATTGGATAGAGTGATTGTACCCACATTATTTGTTTTTCAAAACTGTTAGCTGTCCTGGATACTTTGCCTTTCCATGTAAACTTCAAGATAATCTTGTCTATACTTACAGAAATCTTGCTAGAATTTTTACAGAAATTATGTTAAACCTATACATCAATTTAGGACTATTGATATATTTACTACATGAGTCTTCCAATCCATGAATACCGTATGTCTATTTATTTACTCCACTTGCTGCCCCTCCCCTCATTTTGAATTTTTCAGGTCAAAGTTTACATATTTGTGTATTGTACGTCCCTCAAATTATTATAGCTGTTATTTTTAAGAGTTTTGTCTTTCATCCCTCATACTGAAGATATAAGTAATTTACACACCACCATTACAGTATTAGAGTATTCTGAATTTGTCTTTTACCAGTGAGTTTTATACTTTCAGATGTTTTCATGTTACTTATTAGCATCCTTTTCTTTGAGCTTGAAAAACTCCCTTTGAGATTTCTGATTTTTAAAACGTCTAGGGCCGGACGTGGTGGCTCACGCCTGTAATCCTAGCTCTCTGGGAGGCTGAGGCAGGCGGATTGTTTGAGCTCAGGAGTTCGAAACCAGCCTGAGCAAGAGCGAGACCCTGTCTCTACTAAAAAAAAAAAATAGAAAGAAATTAATTGGACAACTAAAAATATGTAGAAAAATTAGCCGGGCATGGTGGCACATGCCTGTAGTCCCAGCTACTCGGGAGGCTCAGGCAGGAGGATCACTTGAGCCCAGGAGTTTGAGGTTGCTGTGAGCTAGGCTGACGCCACGGCACTCACTCTAGCCTGGGCAAAAGAGTGAGACTCTGTCTCAACAACAACAAAAAAAGTCTGGTGGTGATGATCTTCCCCAGCTTATGTTTGTTTTTCTGGGAAAGTCTTTATCTTTCCTTCATTTCTGAAGGGCAGATTCGCTGGGTACAGTATTCTTGGTTCACGGGCATTTTACTTCAGCACTTTGGATATACCAGCCATCTCTCTCCTGGTCTGTAAGGTTTTTGCTGATAAATTTGCTGCTAGCCCTATTGGAAATCTAATATATTATTTGCTTCTTTTCTTTTGCTGCCTTCAGGATCTTCTCTTTGTCTTTGATCTTTGATGGTTTGATTATGTGTTGAGGTAGTCTTATTTGGATTGAATCTGACTGGAGATGTTTGACCTTCCTGAACCTGGATATTTACATCTTTATCAAGGTTTGGAAAATTTTATACTACTATTTCTTTAAATAAGCTTTCTATCCTTTTATTTTTTCTTTCTTCCTTCCTTCCTTTTCTGACTGTGTATTTTCAAATAACCTGTCTTTGAGTTCACAGATTCTTCTGCTTGATCAATTCTGCTATTGATACTCTCTATTGCATTTTTCACTGTGTTCACTGTATTTTTTTTAGCCCCAGGATTTCTGCCTGATTATTATTATTTCCATCTTTCTTAAATTTCTCATTCTGGTCACTTATTGTTTTCCTCATTTCATTGAATTGTTTCCCTGAATTTTACCAATGTTCACTGAGCTTCCTTAAAATAGTTATATTGAATTCTTTACAAGATGCACACACATCTCCATTTTGTCCATTTTGCACCTCATTTTGTCTTTTTGGTGATCTCATGTTTCCCTGATCCTTGTGGTCAAAATCTGTGTATCTGAAGAGTAATCACTTATTCTGGTCTTCACAGACTGGCTTTGTCTGGGAAAGCCCTATGGCAGGCATGGTGCTGGAGGACACCAGAAGCCCAGGGCAGTTGCACCAGCAGGGCACTGCCAGAACCTAGGGAAGATACACCTGGTAAAGCACTGGAACATAGGCAAAAAAAAAAAAAAGCCCAGTGTATCTGTGGCCAGCACAACAGTGCTAGAAGTCTGGGACCTGCTACAACAGGTGCAGTGCTAAGGCAGGCTAGAAGCCCAGGACTTCTGAGGCCTGCAGGCTGCTGAAATCAGCCTGCTGGTGGTCCTAGTCACAAATCAAATTCACCGCATGACCCTAAAGCCTAGGACTATATGGTCCCAATTGCCAGCAGGACAGGTCAACAGATACAGTCTACAGGTACCAACCCAGAATATGGGGCTGTGGGGTCTGCTCAATGCTGGTTTACTGTGGCGGGGCACAAGGCAAAGTCCTATGCTTGCTTCTTTCTCTTTGCCTCAAGCAAAAGGTATCTATCTCTCTGCATGCTGTGCTGCCTGGGGTTGGGGGAGGGGTCATGTTGGTAATGTAAGAATGTCTTTCCTACCCTCTTTAAAGCATCTTTTCTTATTATTGTGCCACAATGTACTGAGATCTCTCATCTGGTTTCTTAGCTCTTATGGAAGGTATTTTTACATGTAGATAGTTGTTCAATGGATGTTTCTATGAGGGACAATCATTGGACAGTCCTACTCTGCCATCTTGCTCTGCCCCTCTCCCCTCCATTTATTTAGACCTCAGATTTCTTTCATTAGCATTTGTAGGTTTTGTGGGTATATCATTTTAAAAACAACCTGAATGATGAACTAGAAATAGCCTTGTAAGAACTATCAAAATAGTAAGTGATAGTCCAAACAAATTTTGGAAGTCAAAATAATCTTGGTTAAGTAAAAAAAAAAAATACAAATATATACATTTGAGACAATAAGCAGAATATGCTGAAAAACAGGCTTTACAGGCCAGGTGCAGGGGCTCACACCTGTAATCCTAGCACTCTGGGAGGCTGAGGCAGGAGGATCGCTTGAGCTCAGGAGTTTGTGACCAGTCTGAGCAAGAGGGAGACCCCATCCTCTATCAAAAATAGAAAAAATTAGCTAGGCATGGTGGCACATGCCTATAGTCCCAGCTTCTCAAGAGGCTGAGGCAGTAGGATTCCTTGAGCTCAGGAGTTTGAGGTTGTTGTGAGCTATGATGATGCCACTGCACTCTAGCTGGGGAGACAGAGTGATACAGTGTCTCAAAAAAAAAAAAAACAAAAACAAAAAACAGGCTTTACACAATTTAAATAGGTCGTAACATGGAATTTTGTCATTAAATAATATTCAGTGTTACAGCAGCAACAGGAAAAAATATATATAAACAGTATTCAAGACAGATGGAGTATAAAGGACAGGATAAGTATCCTCTATTTACATACAGTACTATTTTCCCCCATTTCTAAATTATGTTTATTCCATATATCAAGCTTTTGCATTTCCATGTGCAATGATTGTGCAAATAGATACTTGCAAGGGCTCTAAATTATATAATTTCCAAGATCCCTTGCAACTTTCATATTATTCCATAAATTATATTTTTGAAGAGTTAACAGTAGAAAAATGATACTTTATGAATTTTGCTGCTTAGATATCTACTGAAAGAAGGTTAAGTGGAAAAAGTAATTCTGTTGAATATTAAATGTATGTAACTATATGGACAATTTACTAAAGCTATGGGGAAAAGTGGGATGTATGAGAAAAATCTTTAGGGGATTAATATTAATTAGCACGTCAATGAGAAGTCTGTGAAAAAACTTGGAAGGTAATCAGCAGGTTACGTGTCTATCACAGGGAAATAAAGGAGAAGTTAAACATTATATATAAGAATACATTCTTAACAATAGGAGTTTAAAATAGAACACACAGTAGATTTTACAAACTCTGAAATAAGGTCCTATTAACATAAGGTTCTGTGACTAAAGTCTAGGTGTGAAGGCAGGAGAGCACCAAAAAAGCTGAGACCACCCCCAAACATTCTACAAATGTATGATCTGAGCCTTCGGAAAACCACGTCCGGCTTTCAAATCAGACTATGAAAGAATATGAAGACTGGAGACTAAGATGCCAATTACAGTGACCGTTTCCTGTTCACCTCTGTCTCCTAGTTCACACTTTACTAGTTTACACACAATAATTGCGTGATGGATTAATGAGTGCGTAGCATATTCCAAAGTAAATGAAATTATAATTTGCAGAGATACTGAAAGAAATTATTTCTTCAAACCAAGAGTATGGGCATCACTGTTAAACTGTCAGTATCATGCCAGGAAGTCTGACACTGGAATGGACAATATTGATTCCTCACACAGAATCATACACCATGCATCACAACCACGATCATACTACATCCACACTACCCATAAGCTCATCCCTAAATGTGTCACTCCACCCGTCTTGGTAAGGTACAAGGAGGACAGAAAAGAAAAACAAATAAATAGAAGAACCAAGAAGAGAGATGGAGAGAAAAAGAAGGAAACACATCATCAGTCACAGTTGGCAACTACTTGGGTGTAGGAGAGTAAAAACCAAAAGTAAGGGAAACTAGGGTTGCTCCAAACAATCATACTGAAGAAAGAATATTTTATTTTGATACTTAACTACAACTTATTGGTACACGCCCATAGTCCCAGCTACTGGGAAGGATTGCTTGAGCCCCAGGAGTTTGAACTCATCCTGAGTAACACAGCGAGACCCTGTCTTTAATAAAAACAAAAGAAAGGAAAAGTATAACAAAACCCAAAAGCATTAAACCGAAAATACAATAATAAGCCAAAAATGGGAAATAGAGACCAAAGACTTAATACCAGTCAGATTCTATGGATTTTAAAACTCAAAGATGGATATAAACTCTGTTGAATCACTATTGTAATAGAGCAGCAGTAATTTGATTTTTTCTTCTAAATAGAACTCCAAATTGGATACAGGGAAATTTACTAACCTAAGCACGTAACAAATTCAGGAAGCCATGTACTATGCTGTACGAGCAAACCTAACAGATGATTTGTGCAAATGAGCAAAAGCAGAGGCAACTTCTGCTGCCACCTGTTTTGTCCTCTCCCACCAATCTGGAAACAGCTGCACGCAGAAGTCCCAAGTGGTAAAAAGCCTTGGATTCTTTCATCCCATTATTCACCCTCTTGGTTTACCACAATCATTTCTACAATGCATCCAGATTCTGTCTTTCCTTGTTCATAACTCTTAAACAACATTTGGTTGCTATTTTGAGGACGAGTGCTGTGGAAGAGGAGTATTTCTCTACATTTAAAGTATATAAGGCAACCTTTACTAAAAACAAACAGTTCACTGCTAAGATCAAATAAGAAGTATAAATGCATTCACATTTATCTGTCACACACATCATGACACAACCAAAGGTGCTAGAGAGTATTATTCTGTTGAGGAATTTTAAAACTTAATTCTACAAAAAATGATTTCTCCATCTGTGAAATATACCATTTAAAATTTCTACAAACAGGTATCAAGAGAGGCTCTTTATATGTAAAAGTTTTCTTTTAACGTCCTTTCAGATCTTCAAATGTTTTTTCAAGTAGTAAACAATTACTTTTCACCGACTCATAACATTAAGCCAAGAGTATCTTTATTGTTGGAAAAAAACTAACAGATTTTACTAGATTAATGATAGCCACAAATTTTGTCACTGCCCCCACTAAGAGTTGGAGTCTATTTCTCCACCTCCTTGAATCTACACTGGGCCTGTGACTGGACCAACAAGCAGTTGGTCCAACAGAAAAGATCACAAATGCCATTGTGCCAATTCTGAGATTAATCATTAAGAGTCTGTCAACTTCTCCTTCCTACTTTCTGGACTCTGTCATGTCGTAAGAAGTTCGAAGCAGCCATACACATCAGAAAGACCTGCGTGGAGGAGAATCAAGACGCCCATAGACAGCCCCAGCTAAAATCCCAGCTTATAGCAGCAACTTTCCAGTCACGTAATTACGGGATTTTGGAAATAAATCTATAGCCCTAATTAAGCTGCTGTCACATAGATAGAAATGAGGCATCCCTACCAAACTCTGGCCAAACTGCAAAACTATAAGAAAATAATTGTTTTAAGCCATTAGATTTGGGGATGATTTGTCATGCAACATTAGATAACCAATTGGTACCGGAACTGGGGCTCTGCTCTAACAAAAACCCAAAATATGTACTGCCTTTGGGTACAGGTGATAGACAAAAGCTGGAAGACTGTTGGTAAAGATTTGAAAAACAGTACAGAAATGTCATTAGTGGCTGAAGAAATGGGGACCTAAGAAAAATGAGCAGATCCATATCATGCAGCAATGTGGAAGACAGAAAGGGAATCTAAGGAACTCGTCTCACTAAGGGGAATTCCAGGAAGAATGCTGAAAGTTCCAAATGGCTGATTTTAAGCTGCCTGCAATAAAATATGGGAGTAGTGAGAAGAACTAAAAAAGGAACTATTTGGTTCCTGCTTAAAAGCAGAATTTAGAGGAAATATAAAGGAGCTGGATAAGATGGGTTCAAAAATAAAACACTTCCTCATTTCAGCATCTAAGCTAAAGCCCCTCAAAGTAAGAAATGGCCTCAGGGCAAAGACCAGATCCTGCACTGCCAGTGAACGCAGCCTCAAGGATGCGGTGGAAAGACCTTTTATGGAGACCTCATGAAGACTTTAGGTGGTTGCTGCTAGGCTTTCAGTTCCTGCGGTTCTGCTATAACTTCGTGTGCATCAGACTCATCTGGGGAGTTTCTCAAAACCCAGATTGCTGGGCTAGACCTTCATAGTAAGCTTCCAGGTGATACTAATGCTGCCGGTGCAGGCACCATGCTTTTTGAATCACAGAACTAGACCAAAAGGCTTTGAAGAATTTTAAGCGTATGTCTTGAGTACCAGCTAAACCAGACAGTACAGCCTCTAAGACAATCAATCTCATACAACATTCTGACTTAAAGCAGTCCAGGGTAATGAGAGAGAGCCTTGTCTCAAGAGATTTGTGGGAGTAGTTTTTTTATCTAATGTGAATCCCTAAGAGATCCATGGGAAAACTCACAAAGTTTTTCAGAGAAATGTAATCAGTAAAAGCACCATCAGCCTGGACTAAGAGGATGGTGATAGTTGAAAATGAAAAATATCAGGGCCCTTATTAAGGCAGGAAGAAACCAAAAACATGGGCCATTTCTTGAGGAAAAGTAAGAAGATTCAGAAGACATAGCAAAGAGCCAAGAGGATGGAGATGACAGCCACAGAGAACCACCCAAGTAGTGAACTGGCTCCTACACAAGGACACACATCTAGCTAAATGTTAGAACTGCTGTAAACCAGTGACTGCTACGTACCTCCCATTCCCACCTCCTGTCTTTTACTTTTTATTGTGGTTTAATTCATATACCATATAATTCACCCATTTAATGTTTATAATTTAAAAGTTTTTACTATATTCAGAGATACATACAACCAGTCAATTTTAGGCATTTTCATCACATCATAAAGAAACCTATAGGCCAGGCACGATGGCTCATGCCTGTAATGCTAGCACCCTGGGAGGCCAAAGCAGGAGGATCACTTGAGGCCAGAAGTTCGAGACCAGCCTGAGCTGGTCCCCATCTCTACAAAAGATAGAAAAATTAGCCAAGTGTGGTAGAGCATGCCTGTAGTCCCAGCTACTCTCGGAGGGCTGAGGCAGGTGGATCACTGGAGCCCAGGAAATTGAGGTTGCAGTGAGTTGTGATGATGCCACTACACTCTAGCCAGGCAACAGAGCTTATCTTTTAAAAAAAGAAAAAGAAACTAATATCTTTGGCTATCACTCCCTAGCCTTAAGCCACCACACTAATTTACTTTCTGTCTTTATAGATTTGCCTGTCTGGGACATTTCCTGTAAATGGTACGTGGTCTTTTGTGACGGGCTTCTTTCACTTAGCATATTTTCGAGGTTCATCCGCGCTGTAGTACGTAGCAGTACTTCATTCCTTTTTATGGCTGAAAAAAATATTCCACACTATGGACATACCACTTTTTATCCACCTGATGGATGATTTGAGTTTTTTCCACCTTTTGACTATTATACTCCTGCTATAAACATTCATGTACAAGTTTTTGTGTAGATACACTTTCATTTCTTGAGCATATGCCTAGGTATAGAATTGCTGGCTCACATGGTGACTCTGTTTAACTTTTTGAGGAACTACCCAGACTGTTTTCCAAAGTGACTGTACAATTTTACATTCCCACCAGCAGTGTATCAGGGTTCTGATTTCTTCTCAGCCCCTACTAGCTTTTTGAAAGGGAGTGTCCGTTGCAATTTTCCTGTCCCTAAATCACCATTGTATGCTGAGTGAAGAGTGGAAGAGGGAGCCAAATAACTTGTCTTTTTAGTTCATAGGTGTTCAGTTTGCCATGAGCTATACCCAGGGAGCTTCCTCTGCACCTGGACCTGATTGAGATGATGCGATCCTAGACTTGCCAAGCTGGTATAGTAATGGAGGGGGGCTTATGTGGGCTGGTATACTGTGCACAGGGAGGGACCAGATAGCACACTATAGTCAGTTGCTATTTTGGTGATCATCCCAAATGAAGCACACGTCCAGGCATTTACATCCTTGTTTAGTCCCTTCCTGCACTGACTATGGGCTGGGTTTATTACTGTTTTGACTATTAGCATATGGCAGAAATGATGCTGGGCCAGTTCTGGGCCTAGTTCTTAACTGTTCAGGTAGTATCCACTGCTTCCCTTTTGGAACCCAGACACCAATCCACAGGTGACCCAAGCAGCCACTGGGGCACAGCTGAGCTCCCATCCAAGACTCAGAAGACCAACAGCCATTCTAGCACCCAGCCACCACCACATGAAACAGAACAACTGCCCAGTCAGCCCACTGAATCATGAGAGATAATAAATTGCTCTTCTCTGGCTTAGCAACATAGAGAGACCCCAGCTCTACAAAAAATAGAAAAATTAGTTGGGCATGGTGGCAAACCCCTATAGTCCCAGGAACTCAGGAGGCTGAGGCAGGAAGTTGGCTCAAGCCCAGGCGTTTGAGGTTGCAGTGAGCTAT
>NW_012140524.1:1472457-1477847 GCF_000956105.1 Propithecus coquereli
TATTAGATTCCCCCAAGATTTATATGAGACAGTAGCTACTATATTAACTTCCATTATATGGAATTCTTCAACCACTGGGTTATCATCACCACAAGGAAGTCCTCTGAAGAGTCAGCAGCAGAGACGGAAGGTCAGAAAGCTCCAATGATTGGATACTAGAGCCAGGTTTCCTAAGGTCCCACAAGCCACTGTCCCCTAGAATGAAGATAGAATTTTCCTGTGGACTTAAGAGGAGGTTCTAAGAAGACCCTCACTGCTCTGTATGCAGTAACATACATTCCAAGCACAAAATGAAAAAAGGGCTTATTGTTCTCTCACCAAATAGTAATCCTCATGACAGGTGACAGTCCACACAATGACAATAACCTCTACCCACACCCTCTTCACTCACTGCCCCCCTAAATTCCTTGCATTTGTAACTGCTTCACAATATTTAAAGCGCTTTCTTATCTATTAGTTTGTTTGACTTAAATAGGTTTGGGGATTGATACCGAATAAAATATATTTAGCTAAAAATACCATATTTTGAGAGAAGTTCTGGGGGTGGGAAGGCCTAGCTGTGGCACATTCCCTAGGGAGGTGTGAATGTTAATTGTATTATAGATGTCAACTTGGAGGGTGTTTTTGAATGAGATCAACATTTAAATCAGTGAACTCTGAGTAAAGAAGATTGCCCTCCATAGCACGCGTAGGCCTCATCCAATCAGTTGAAGGCCTAAATAAAAAACAGCAGCTTCTCAAGAGGAAATTCTCCAGCAGATGGCTTTTGGACTTCATCTGCACTGTTGGCTCTCCTAGGTCTTAAACCTGCCAGCGCACACTGCAGATTTGGACTTGACAGTCCCCATAATCCTGTGAGCTGACTCCGTATAATAAATCTTTATGTGTACATGTGTGTATACATATGCAAACATATACAAGCATACTCAGAGATATTGTGGGTTCGATTCCAGATCACCACAATAAAGCGAATATCGCAATAAAGCAAACCACACAAATTTTGGGGTTTCCCAGTGCATATAAATGTTTATACTATACTGTAGTCTAGAAAGTGTGTAATAGTATTATGTCTTTTAAAACAATGTACATCCTTAATTAAAACATACTTTACTACTAAAATAATGCTAACGATCACCTGAGCCTCCCGTGAGTCATAGTGTTTTTGCTGGTGGAGGTTCTTGCCGCAATGTTGATGGCTGCTGACTGATCAGGGTGGTGGTTGCTGAAGTTGGGGGATGGGAGGGGGCCCATGGTGATTTCTTAAAATAAGACAAGGAAATTTGCCACATTGATCGACTCTTCTTTTCACAAAAGATTTCTCCATAGTGCACCATGCTGTTTGACGCCATGTTACTCACAGTATAACTTATTTCAAAATTGGAGTCAATTTTCTTAAACCTTGCCACTGCTTTATCAACTAAATTTATAAAATATTCTAAATCCTTTATTGTCACTTCAACAATGTTCACAGCATCTTCACCAGGAGTAGATTCCATCTCAAGAAACCACTTTCTTTGTTCATCAATAAGAAGCAACTCCTCATCCATTCAAGTTTTATCATGAGATTGCAGCAATTCAGTCCCATCTTCAAGCTCCACTCCTAATTATAGTTCTTTTGTTATTTGCGCCACACCTGCAGTTACTCCTCCACTGAAGTCTTGTAGGCCTCAAAGTCATCCAGGGGAATCAGGCTCAACTTCTTCCAAACTCCTATTCACGCTGATATTTTTGACCTCCTCCCATGAATCATGAATCTTCTAAATCAGCACTTCCCAACATTTTTTGCACCAGGGACCAGTTTCCTGAAAGACAATTTTTCCGTGGACAGGGTGCAGGGAGGGGGGAGGTGGAGCTCAAGCAGTGATTCAAGCAATAAAGAGCAGCTGTAAATACACTTGCTCCCCACAACTGCTCACCTCCTCCTGTGCACCCCAGTTCCTAACAGGCCACAGACTGGTACTGGTCCACAGCCCGGGGGCATCTAGAATGGTGAACTCCTTTCCAGGATTTTAACTGACTTTGCCCAGGTCCATCAGAGGAATCACTATCTATGGTGGCTATAGTCTTACAAAATGTATTTCTTATATATTAACACATGAAAGTCTAAAGTCTGTAATCCAGGGCTACAGAACGGATGTGGTGTTAGCAGGCATAAAAACAACATTCATCTCCTTGTACGTGTCCATTAGAGCACTTGGGTGACCAGGTACATTGTAAACAATCAGAGATATTTTAAAAGGGAACTTTTTTTCTGAGTAGGAAGTCTTATCCGTGGGCTTAAAATATTGAGGAAACCACACTGTGAACAGACATGCTGTCATCAGGCTCTGTTGTCCATTTATACAGCACAGGCACAGTAAATTTAGCATCGTTCTTAAAGGCCCTAGGATTTTCAAAATGGTGAATGGGCACTAGCTTCAACATCAAAGTCACCAGCTACAATATCCTCTAACGGAGAGTTAGCCTGTCCTTTGAAGCTTTGAAGCCAGGCATTGACTTCTCCTTTCTACCTGTGAAAGTCCTAGATGGCATCCTCTTCTATTAATACAAGGCTTCTTCTGTAAGACTGTTTTGTCTGCACTGAAAAATCTGTTTTTAGTGCAGCCACCTTCATAAATGACCTTAGCTGGATCTTCTAGATCAATGGTCCCCAAACTTTTTGGCACCAGGGACCAGTTTCATGGAAGACAATTTTTCTATGGATGGGGGGGGCGAGGAGGAGGTGGAGCTCAGGCGGTGATGCAAGTGATGGGGAGCAGCTGTAGCTGCTATAAATACAGATGAGGCTTTGCTCACTCGCCCTCCGCTCACCTCCTTCTGTGTGGCCTGGTTTCTAAGATTCATGGAAGACAATTTTTCCATGGGGGGCCAAGGAGAGCACAGAGCTCAGGTGGTGATGCCAGCCCTGTTCCTAACAGGCCATAGATGGGTACCTGGGCAGCCCAGGAGTTGGGGACCGCAGTTCTAAATAACTTGCTGCAGCTTCTCCATCAGCACTTGCTGTTTCACTTGCACTTTATGTTATGGAGATGGCTGCTTTCCTTAAACTTCATGAACCAACCTCTGCTACCTTCAAACTTTTCTTCTGCAGCTTCCTCAACATCTCTCAGCCTTCATAGAATTAAAGAGAGTCAGGTAAGACTTTGCTCTGAATTAGGCTTTGGCTTAAGGGAATGTTGTGGTCTTCTATCCAGACCACTTAAACTTTCTCCGTATCAGCAATAAGGCTGCTTCGCTTTCTTATCATCCATATATTCAGTGGAGTAGCACTTTAATTTCCTTCAAGAACTTTTTCTTTGCATTCACAACTTGGCTAACTATTTTGCCCAAGAGGCCTAGATTTTGGCCTGTCTGGGCTTTCAACATGCCTTCCTTACTAAGCTTAATCATTTCTAGCTTTTGATTTAAAGTGAGAGACCTGAGACTCTTCCTTTCACTTGAACACTTAGAGAGCACTGCAGCATTATTAATAGTCTAATATCAATATTGTTGTGTCTCAGGGAATAGGAAGGCCCTGAGGGGAGGGAGACAGAAGGCGGAGTGACCCATGGGTGGAGCAGTTAGAACACACACATTTATCAATTAAGTTCAACATCTTATGTGGCATGGTTTGAAGTACCCCAAAACAATTACAATAGTAACATCAAGGATCACTGATCATAGATCACCGTAACAGATATAAAAATGAAAAATTTTTAAATATTGTGAGAATTACCAAAATGTGACACGGAGACATGAAGTCAGCATATGCTGTTAGAAAACTGGTACTGGCTGGGCGCGGTGGCTCACGCCTGTAATCCTACCACTCTGGGAGGCCAAGGCGGGCGGATTGTTTGAGCTCAGGAGTTCGAGACCAGCCTGAGCAAGAGCGAGATCCCGTCTCTACTAAAAAATAGAAAGAAATTATCTGGACAACTAAAAATATATAGGAAAAAATTAGCCGGGCATGGTGGCGCATGCCTGTAGTCCCAGCTACTCGGGAGGCTGAGGCAGTAGGGTAACTTGAGCCCAGGAAGTTTGAGGTTGCTGTGAGCTAGGCTAATGCCACAGCACTCACTCGAGCCAGGGCAACAGAGTGAGACTCTGTCTCAAAAAAAAAAAAGAAAAGAAAACTGGTACTGACAGAACTTGTTTGATGCAGAGTTGCCACAAACCTTCAATTTGTAAAAAATGCAGTATCTGTGAAGAGCAATAAAGTGAGGTATGCCTACACCTCCCCCCCCCCCACACACACAATTGTCCTTTGGTATCCAGAGGGGTTAGGGGTTAGTTCCAGGACCTGATGGATACAAAAATCTGCAGATGCTCAAGTCCCTGATATAAAATGGTGCAGTATTTGCATCACTTACACACACCCTCCCATAAATCATCTCTAGATTACATAACCATTAGCACCTAACACAATGCCTACAAATCACTGTATTCAAGTGGATTCAATGTAGTACTTGGCATAAGGCAAATTCAAGTTTTGGTTTTTAGAACTTCATGGATTTTTGTCCCTCAAATATTTTTGATCTATGGTTGGTTGAATCCACAGTTGCAGAACCTATGGATACAGACGGCAAACTGTATATATATACAGAGACACAAACACATCCTGTTAGTTCTGTTTCTATTGAGAATTCTGACTAACACAGAGGGTCTCCCTTGGGCAGTCATAGCCTGGCTACCAGCAGTTTAATATCTACACAGGAAGAGTCACTCCGTGAGGAACAAATGGCTTCTCCTGATTAGGGTGCGCCTAACTATTCTTCCTCTCACCGTGCTTTCAAGCTAACCAGGCTCTTTGGGGAAACATGGCTATCCCCGGAATGGATATAGCTGGGGACACCTTATTATCCTTTTTTTCTTTTTTTTTGTATGACAGTGTCTTACTCTGTCATCTCAGCTAGAGTGGAGTGGCATCATCATAGCTCACTACAACCTCCAACTCCTGGACACAAGCAATCCTCCTGCTTCAGCCTCCGGGTAGCTGGGACTACAGGCGATCCTCCCCCATCGTCACCCTGACCATCTGGCCTCACGCTCCCACAGTGCTAGTATTACATGTGTGAGCTGCCCTGCCCGGCCTATTATTCTTTGCTTATTAGATTCCTAGAAGAGAAATGGGGGCCAAGCACAGGGCTCATACCTATAATCCTGGCACTCTGGGAGGCTGAGACAGGAGGATCGCTTGAGGTAATGAGTTCAAGACCAGCCTAAGCAAGACCCAGCCTTTACTAAAAATAGAAAAATTAGCCAGGCATGGTGGTGCATGCCTGTAGTCCCAGCTACTTGGGAGGCTAAGGCAGAAGGATCACCTGAGCCCAGGAGTTGGAGGTTGCAGTGAGCTATGACAACCACACCACTGCACTCTAGCCCAGGCAATGGAAGACCCTGTCTCAAAAAAA